>NW_010335401.1:31963-32231 GCF_000700745.2 Antrostomus carolinensis
AGCGTGGCCGCAAACATCTCCCGGGGGAGGAGGCAGCCACAAAACCTTACTCCCAGAGGCCGTTTGGGAAGGTGGCAAATAGGAAGTCCGGAGCTGAAGGAGTTGACTCCGTGCGTCCCGCAACACTCATGCGGCGGGAACTTCGCCGGGTGAACCATTAACCACCACAAAGCCCAGCTGCGTAACTGCCTCCAGCGCCAGCCCGGGCTCACAGACACTCGTGTACACACGCGGGCTGTGTGTGTGTGTGTGTATATATGTACACACG
>NW_010335402.1:0-1144 GCF_000700745.2 Antrostomus carolinensis
GCCTGCTGTGGCCAAAGCCAGGCTATGAGAAACCTGTCACAGAGCTCAACCAGTAGCCAACCATTAGTCACTGTGGTGGTCTCACTGGGCCAGCACTGGGCCAGCACTGGGCTAGCAGCCAGCACAGTTGTTCACTCAATTCCCCCTCACCCCCATGGGATAGGGGAGAGAACTGGAGGCAAGGGTAAGGATACTCATAGGGTGAGATAAGAACAATTTAATAATTTAATAAAATAAAACTCAAAATAATAATTATAGTAATAAAATATGCAAATGAGTGACACCCAGTGCCATTGCTCACCACCCACCGACCAAGCCTGGCCCATTCCCAGATAATGATCCCAGAGGAGCGACAATCCCGAACCAAAACAGCAATCCTGGAAGAGTGAGAACCCAAGCAAAAGTAAATGCGCAAGGTGTGAGGCCAGACATTAAAACTATCATTCTTGCCCTGAGGGTTTCATGGGCCTGGTGGACAAATTCTGGCTAATGTGGCCACCAAGCCACCATGTAGCATGATGGCTTGGCTCCACGGGCAGGTGTTTGTCAACAGCAACATGGACTCACACCAGAGCATCTCACAGCCCCATGGAGGTGATCACTGCCACTGCTCCTGTCACCAGAGCATCTCGAAGCCCCACAGAGGGGACTGCTGCCACCATTCCTGTCCCTGCACAGGCTCAATGGTGACTTTGCAGGACAAGGCAGCCCTTGCCTGGGCTGTGCGTGTTATCTCGGTGCCACCGCGTGTTCCTTGAGCACGTTGGGCCATGGCACATGTCAAAAGCCTCCGCTGCAGTCATTGCTGAGCCGCCTGGCCTTGACCCGCGTCCGTGTTGTGCTGATGTCTGGGGAAGAGCCCACTGGAGTGTCCTGAGAGCCCACGCCAGTGGCAGCGTGCCACGGCCAGCCTGCACACGTGGCATGGCCACCTTCAAAATGGCTTGGAAACAGCCTGACCACTGCTGCGTTCCCATCACTTGGCTCCTTTTTGAAATAGAGTTGCTTTGGGATCATTTCATTTTTATCTAGGTGGTGGTGGCACTTCGCTGGGTGTTTTTAGTCCCCAGTGGCTGGGGCAGGTGGGGAAATGCAGCTTTTTGTCACTGTTGTGGGGGATTTAGAGGAGCTGACACTTCACACC
>NW_010335403.1:0-8997 GCF_000700745.2 Antrostomus carolinensis
CCCCAACCCATGCCAGCCACCACTTCAGGGGATACTTCTCAGTCCTGCTATTCCACAGCAAAAATTGAAGTTTTGGGATAAGAGCATGAAGCTGCTTCTATTTTAAAAGTTTGAAGAGGGAATGTAGTTATTTTAAGATAAAGCATTACACAAATTTAAGTCAAAGAGCCCTTCTACTTTGTCATAACCTTAAAAATAAGCAATTATACTTTATCTTGTGTATCAAAATACAAGCAATATTAACATCCTAAGGTACACTCAATACATACTTCACCATCCACATGGTCTTTAAAGTCTCAACACCAGGAGATGCTGCCTTCCTTTTTTGGCAACATATTGCAGGCTAAAAGTGATCACTGGAGTAATAATCTCAGCTAACAAACATTGAACATCTTTACAGAAGGATTATCAGACTTTTAAACCTCTGTTCAATTTAAGACTGCAGCATGATTTCAAATGCTAGATGTCCAACTCCTTAGAGCACACAATGGAAAGAATGGTTAGAAGATTCATTATTCCATCTTGTAGCCAACTGCATCAAAACTGTAACTACACTCAGATATACCTGGGTGACGAGAACAGACTGCTGCATATGCAGGGACTATGAACAGGGCAATGATTACAGCAAGAATAAGGAAATTACTGGAAGGAAGTTGGAGATGCAAAGTAGTTTGAAAGTTTACAGGGAGACATGCTGTAGAACCAACAATGAAGAGTATTTACAGAACTGGGTCAAACAATCTCATAAGAGACAGGAGCTCAGAGAAACCCATTTCTATGAATTGCAAGATTTATTATGTGAATCAAGTTCAGCAAAAAACAGCAGGGGAGGTATCATGAGAACTAAGATTTCAAAGAGAGAAAGTTGCACCCACAGGTATGACAAATACTTCCAAATACAAATCCAAGAAAAGTACTCTGAAGAAAAGTTAGCCCCAAGTAGTGAGGCTTATTCTTCAATGTCCAGCTTGTGATGCAAGAGAAATTTCATCTCAAGAACTGAGGGCTTTAAACAACCTTAATTGCAGATGACTTCAAGAGCCACTCTACAACACCTGGAAAAATCTGCAAGGTACCAGATCTAGGCTCTTATGCAAAATATTTGAGCACAGACAGGAACAGGCCACACTTTTTAAAAAAGTTTTGGACATCACTTTCTGAAGGCTGGCCTGCCTTCATTCCACATCTGCCTTCAGAAAAAGGTCAAAATTCATGTGACTGGTCTCCCGTTCCCTGTATTCCAGCAAAATCCCAGAGGAGGGGAAGAACCTTTTCGTGAGCACACACTAAAAGGAAACAAAGAGGTGAGTAGCACCCACTAGGTTCACTTCGACATCAGAGTAACAGGGTTTAGGGACAAGAGAGAACCTACTGAGGTCATACATCTAGGTTTAAAGACTCCTGCTCTTGGCAAGCAACCAAAGGCAGCATAGTGTATGCAATACCTGGTGGATAACCATACCCAGAGAGCAGTTATCAGTGGTGCATGGGAGAACACACCAAAGAGGAACCCAGCCCAGTTCACCCATTGCTTTGTCTCCTGTCATCAGTTGCTGGCAGAGGAGCCTTGTTACAAGCAGGAGAAAGGCTGAAAGAACTGCATTAAAATTCTGCGTAACTCTTGACAGAAGAAACAGGACACAACTCAGTTCTGAAAGGTATGCTCAGGCAGGATTAACCGAGGAAACAGGGAGGCCAGCTCTTCTGAAGAAAGCTGTGGGCTAGGTTGGATCAACAAGCTGACCTTGAAATAAGTGTTAAGCTGTTGTAAGAAAGTCAAATGTATGGGGATGCATAAACAGGAATATCAGCTCCAGGGCACATGAAACAGTCTTTTTACTCCACTCAGCACAGGGAAAGCCTCAGCTGAAGTATAAAGTTGAGCTTTAAGCACCATACTCGAAGACCAACGTGAACTTACTTGCGAGAACAATTAGAGATGAAAAAAGATGATCTCAGGGAGAAATTAATACAATAGTTTTATTTAGGCCAAGGCTGCAAGGTGGAGGGCAAGACAGTGAAACAGGAACATGACAAAGAACAGCTCAAATTTTTTTAAAAAAATTACTTACTACCAGGGAAAGAACAGCCGTCCCTCATGCCCGGGGAATTAGGCAAGAAGCTTGACCTGCAGTAAGAAAGAGGTCTAGTTCCACAGTCAGAACAAGTTTTAGTGCTGAGGACAGAAAAGTGCTCAGTTGAGGAGAAAGTAGAGGTGCTTGAGCTTCATTTGTGAGACACATTAGATGCACAATACTGGCAGGGGTAGGGAACTGTTAAAACCAGCCTATACCCTTTTCAGCCCTACTTTTTTTTTTTTAAAGACTACCTCAATTTCACGTCTTTACTTATCCTCCTACAGTGTAATTTAGTTTGAATGAGCTAGAAGTTACTCTTCTGATTTTTTAAATTAAAACTTCAGGATTTGCATGTTCAGGTTATTTTACTATACAACTAAAGAAAAGTCACATGTGCCTCATTTTTTTCAGGAATACATCCACTCCAATCACCTCCCACGGCAGTACACAAATTTCAGCAATATTGCAGCATCCCCTTGTACTTTTGTCCTCTGACCAACAGCAACCAGAAGCCAACTACTTCAGAAAGACATGTGTGCTTAGCCTTCTAACAACCTACAACAGTGATGTAACAGCTTTAATTGATGCGATGTCACAAAGCACCATCACACACACGCATGCACCTTTTACTACAGCTATAGCCTTAGGCTTGGTTAGGACTTCCTGAGGTTGGAAAACGCTTGATGCAAACCAAATGCTCCAAAATAAAATCTAATATACCCAGGATTTTACAGATGGGGAATTGAAGCAGAGAGCATTAGTACAGTCGGAGGAAGTCTGTGCCTGAGATAAGTTATATGTTCACATTTAAACTGCAAAATCTACAGTCACTAAACTGGGGAAGAAAATTAACTCTACGAGCTCAAGCACAAACAGGACACCTACAAAGCGTACAACAGTTACAGACAAACCACCCCTTTTCATCCTCTCTACCAGTTTCAGTACTACAAGTTTTTATCCAGGTACTTGCCTGCCTCATTTAAATGTCATCCTTCTGATTTGTGAAACATGAAAATAAGACAGCAGCAACAGTTCATCTTTACCCTCCAAGAATTCAGCAATTTCTTATCCAAATATTGAACCAGACAGGTCTGGGTCAGGATGGAGCACTAATGGAAGAAGATGAGGTAAGCAAGCACACAGGTTGCCAAGCTCAAGTGGACTACCACATGTAGTGAGAAGTGAGCAGGCTAACCTTCACACGTGTTCCAATACCAGCAGTATCTCCTACACAAGAACTCTGCTATTCTGTCTTAACCTTTGGTAGCCCCTGGCAGCAGGTAACAGCACTTAAATTTAACCTTCAAGTTACTCACACTTCTCAAATTCAGCAAGTTTCAACTTTGTTGTTCCATTTCAACACTTTTAAAAAAATGAAGAGGTCCTAGGTACCCACTCCTTTTCCACTAGAAGAAATATGTACTTGAATAGACTAAAATATAGTAAGTATTGAATGCTGTTTTTATTACTCCTCCCTTACTAAATACTGCATCAAATGACACTCTGGAGCACAGCAGTAGTCTTGAGGCATGCTTACACGCCACTACACTCCATTCCAATTAGGATATAACAAATAATTATTTGCCACTACTATTAGACTGGAATAATTGAGCAGAAAAGTTCCTTTTAAAAAATCCCCTAGGATTGTAATTCTAACTGTCAGTTCATAAAAAAACTACACAGTCATACAAATACAGCCTAGGTTTATAAATAGAGACTAACACTTAAAAAAATCACACCTTCAAATCATCCATAGAACAGAAGTCTCCAATGTTATGAAAACAAAGCTGGTTCATACCATGATACAAAAAAACCCCTGCAAACTCAGTGGCCACCTACACATTGACCAAGAAATGCTGAGCAGCAAGAGACAGAACCCAGCAGATTCAGACCCATCCAGCTTCAAGCACATTTCCACAGCTTCGTGTTGATTCATAATTTGGGTCACACCTGAGGCTCCAAACTTCAACCTTTATCAGACTCTGCATGCTACTTTTGGACTGTGGAAGTTGATCAAGCAACAGGGTTTGTCAGATCCTAATGACATACAGCTTTGTTTCACTTGCATCCTTCCTTAAATATGATAAATTTTCATCCCTCTAAAACTAAAAGAGGCAAAATCAACAGAAACCTTGAAGGAAGACAGAAAAGTGCATTTTTCATTGGGAAAGTAGAGGGAGTTAAAGGGAGCAGTACCTTTAAAACAAGAATTTGCCCTATAAGCAAGCTTTGGAGAGCAGAATAAAGAATGCAAACATCACACAGTGTCCAGCAGTAACTGGATGAAATGGAGGAATACTTTATTAATACAAAATCTAAAGCCACGATTAAGAACGTGAAGCATCATATATATGCATAGCACTGAAGGAATGATTTAGTGCCACTGACATCAACACGAATTGCACAGAGCAAAAATTAAACACGCTGCAATAATAATCTGAACTGCCCAATTAGGTTAAAGAACACATTTACCCTACAAATTAAAAAACCTCCCAAACCCCTCAAAGGCATTAATGCTGTTCACAATGTTACTTGAGATGCAAATTAGAGACCTAAAGTTAATATAACACCAACAGAAGTTCCTATTATTCTCATTCATGGCTCAAGGGGAGGCAACAGTAGAAGAGAAATCACAGCCTTGGAGGATGAGGTCTTATTAGGACAGGAAAGGTTTTCTTCGTTTTTAAAGTTAACCCACCTTAACTTCAGTGTAGAAATTGCCAAATTATAAATGCAGTCTTTCATAAAGGCAGAAAACTTAAGTGCATTAACAAATAAACAAGTCAGCTGCTGAGGCTGGATGGGGTGGGTGTCAAGGAAAAACAAGTATTCTTCAGAAAAAGAGGAATTCAGATCCTGTCTTCCAGCATCACAGATCTCAGTCTAAAGCACAAAAGTAAAGGTCTAGGCAATGGTGCTGCAGCTATTTCTTCAACTATTTCCTGTACCAGCTGGGTTCCAATTTTGAAGCTCAGCAAATGCAGAAACAGCTTTCTTCCATCTCAAATGCCTTTCACACAATGACATGTAGGTCTTGGTACACTGAATCAGTTTTGCAAATGACACTTCTAATGACAGCTCTAGGCAAAATACTGTTTGATTTCACACTCTTGGCTCTATCTGCACAGACAGACATACACACATTGAAGAGCAACTGCCATCACTGGCACTGTCTGCCCAAAGCTCTAGGCCTGCAATGTGAAATGCCACTGGCAGTATTCTTCCCTATACTTTACTACAGTTTAATTTTTCACAGGAACTTAAACCAATGTTGTTATACCAAATTGAGAGCAATGATGCTAACACTACGTAATCAGAACCCTTGATCTTACTGTTAATACCCAACAAACAAAGCACAAGGTATAGCTTCTGTTTCACCAAAATATAATCAATTTCAAACAGTGCAAAGGCAGTTATATTAGTTTTGTTTTTATAACTCAGTAAGTTTCCTAACCAAAGTATTTCAGAGTTTCTAAAGCATGATATTCAACTGTTTGCTGAAAAAAAATGTTGCTGTCAGTAAACTGAGAGTCATAACCCAGATAATGTATTTAGTAACAACCCTGCCTACTTCCTCCCCTCAACTTAAGAATTAGCAGAAACACGGCCTTCAGAAGTTATTCTGCCCACTACAAAACATTACAAGTTAGCTGACAAGTTTCTTGCCAGCTTATTGATGATGTTATTTCCCAAACCAACTGAACAGAAAAACCAAAACAGCACAAAAATGTAGAAATGGCAATATTAAAGAGTTGACAGTTACCTTGAATTCAGGTTTTTCTATACTCAACAGTACTGCAATATCCAGTTGGGTAATCACAGAAAAAATCGTAAAACAGCCTAGAAAGGAATTAAAAATGTCTTTTTAAAAAAAAAAAATAGGCCTCCTTTTGAGGGGAAAAAGAAAATCCTTGAAGAAAATCATTTTCTGAGAATATGGCTGTCTCAGTGCCCCTAGCAGAGTGTTTACAGTTAAGAGAAACCAACAAACTGCAGATATATATTTTTTTTTCATATACAGACTCTCTTTCATCAGTGAATTGCAATACTTCACTGTCAGCTAAGATCTTGTTAACCACACAAACTTCATGACATACCAAAAAACAACTTGTCAACATAAATGGCTACCTCTCAGGTATACACAGTCCACAGACTGAAACAAGTTACCCACTAAGAAAATATCAGCCACTACACCGAGTTCAAGCAGCTGTTTTCCTAGCCATTAATTTCTTCCCTAGAATTAATGAACAGGGCTACCTTCTGCTCATTAACCCTTCCTTCAGGAGCACTCATAAAGCCCTTCACAGGTCCTGTGTGTAGTTTCACCCCCCCTGCAGTGAGCTTATGTTCCTTACAGTATTTAGAATAAAAGTTACAGCTCCTTTTGTAATGGACAGAAATCTCTTACATGTTCTACCATAATACAGTTCAAAATTTAAGTTTCTATGTAGATTGTGTAAGACTAAAGACAAGGTCCTCTGAACATTACCTGAAAGATTGTTCTTACATGAATATCAGATGTCAAGAATGTAGTAATCTAAAAATAGTCCAAGTTTATTATAGAGAAATAAAAACTGAAGTTTAAAGCAAGCTAAAAGAAGCACAAAACTTGTGGGCTTGCAGGGGAGCAGGAATTCCACTAGTAGCAAAAGGAAAAAACTGTTTATTTTATGACCTTTAAAATACACAAAAAGAAATGTAAATTACAATATAAATACTAATACTTTCCACTAAAGGTTTAACAAGACTTCTTCTTACTATTTAAGAAAACTTAAAGCAGAACCAGAAAGGGCAAATTCTTTGAGCAAAACTCAAAAGCATCGAAAAAGTGTAAGAGTAAAGAAAGAATCATGTTTGGAAAGTTTTAAGTACACCATGTTTCTAAAGGGAATAATCTATCAAACCACAGGAGGTGACCAGAACTGCCATCATCACTGCTAACACAAAGGAATGTAGATTGGGGGGAGGCAACAGAGGAAGGGGGAAAAAGAACAGGGTAGGGAAAAGGAGAAAGAACTAAAAGAGGGAGCTACAGTAATGGCTAACAGACTCTCAAAGAATTCCTATAGGAAAGAATAAATCTTTCATGCCATTTTAAAATAAAGGAATCCATGCAATAAATTGCAGTCATTTCAGTAACATTAAACTTTCAGCTTATCTGCTCACCATATTTTCAAATTTTCAAAAATACAATTTTATGCCATACACTAAGATTCCAAAGCTTAACACAATGATTGCAAATACAAATAATATTTATTCTTTCAGCCTCCTCATGATTCTGAACCATAGTACCCTGCAGAAAAACAGCTTTTCAAGAGGAAGTATGGAAGTTTAACTACACCTAATTGAAAATATCACTTTACAATTATTTAATCAACTTGAGAATTAAAGTTAAAGAGAGAATAACAATTACACACTGGCACGTAAAGGCTGCTAGAGGACAGCTGGATTACCACAGCATGGAACATCCTGAAAGGATATCATTAGGAGGATGATCTTGCAGATCAGTATTTTAAGTTTATGCTTAATAGGCAGCATGCACTTCCATATGATGAAGAATAGAATCTTGTTACTGATAAAAAAATAGAGATTATTAAAAATAACAGACATATATGGATAGTTCTTTCCCAGAAATTCAAAGTAAATTAGTAGTAAACCCATTTTCTAGTTAGGAGTTCCATCAGCTTATGTAGAACTACTTGGAATATATGTTTTAGCTCCCTACATATACTCTGCCTCCGAGTACAATTCTTCCAGGCATTTTCAGAAGCACAATAATTGTAAAGATAAAAAAATCTTTGGGCTTGATCAGGTACCCGGCATCTCCAATAAAACCAGATCAAGTCACATGCTTCATTAGGAAAGTTTCTGCTATTCAGCAAACACTGTACTCCAGATTTCATAAGCCTGACTCGAAGCAAACAGACTATTCACAATTAAAACACACCCAGAAACATTTCAGTTTGGTACAAGATACACAAAACTTCCTGGTTCTTGCCAAAAAATTGGCTTTGACGAAAATATTTTCTAGCAGTCAGGCATATGAATGGGAGGCAATGTAACGGGAAGGCTGTAATAACTGTTCTCAGGAGCTAATTTTAATGTAAGCACAGTGAACCAGAAAATAGATTTGACCAGCTGGCTCAACTCATCCCGAGGCCTAGAACGAGGCAGGCACGTTAAAAGCCAGTTTCTTATCTAGTCTGACTCACCAAGCCACTCTCAGCCCTGCAACCTGAAAGTTACTACAAAGCTACTTACTACAAAGCACTGCTTCTGTAACGGTCGTTTTCTGAAGGGTTGTGATGGATGTATCACACAGCTAAGGAGAAAACGCCTTCACTTTCAGATCTCCACCAGAAGAGTTCAGGTAACTGACGCAACGCCAAACCAGAGGATCGGCTACAAGGGGCAGCCTCTCTGTCTCACGAGACCTGAGGCGACCTCCTTAAATATCACCCCAAACTGCAGCAACACACATTTTTATCTAACCTTCCAACGGACAAGATGACATTTAATAAGCCAAATCATCAGAACAAAGCCATGTTAGTGCCCTTAGAAAAGCCGGAATAACACAAAGAGCCTATTCACTCCTCCATCTCGGAGTCTTTAACCCAACTGGTCGTTACACTTACGAGCCATAAATTAGAAATTAACTTTCTTATTGCTGAGGGAGGGGGAGGAGGAAAATCATTACCGTTTTCACCCAGGAATCACCGTGGAAAGCAGCAACTGCGGAAAAACACGCAGCTCCCCTGACCTAACTCTACCCTCGAGCAGCACAGGGGAGAACGGCCCCGCAGCCCCGGGGCTGAGCCCGCAGGGATGTGTCCGCAGGGCCGGGGCACAGGGGCGAGACCTCCCCCCGCTCCCCGCACGGCCCGGCCGCGCCAGGCCGGAGCCTGAGCCCGGAGCAGCC
>NW_010335404.1:0-3290 GCF_000700745.2 Antrostomus carolinensis
AACTGATGAACACTTGCATCACTTGCTATGAATGCAGTGACAAATACGGACCCTAACATTGACCACCTCATTAACCAAAAGCAGGCCCAGAGTTCACACTGCAATATGATTTGTTTTTGTTGATTACAATTGTTCTTCATTTTAAATATTGCATTCTTTTTCCTGGTTTTTGTGCACTACTACAAATAAAATATGTGCAGTGTGCATAGGAATTCCTTCATCTTTTTCCAAACTATAGTCTGGCCTCCAACAGTGTCTGAGGGACAGTGAACTGGCCCCCTGTTTAAAAAGCTTGAGGACACCCGGAATAAAGCAACGTAAAGAGGCAATTACCCAAAGCCCATGGTCACCCTCTGCACTGTGATCTTACATTACCTTGCTATTGCCTTGCAGGCTGAGAGCAGCAGGTATGAAAAGTGGCCCCTCTTGTGCTTTGGAGATCCCTACTCTGAGATCTTCAGCTTGTTATTTAGTGCCTTAGTCCACAACAGTACCCGGGAGCCACAAGCTGAAGATGCCTTCAAACCATCATTAGAAATCTCCAGCAGTCCCCACCCAGCCTCCATCCCGTCCTGTGCTGCGAGACAAGAGCCTCGGCATATTTCAGCATTAGTTTGGTTTGGGGGGGGGTTGTTTGGTTTTTTGTGTTTGCTTGTTTGTTTTTCTGAAGAGAGAGAAAAGGAAAACTCTGGCCATTTGAGGCCAGAGGCAGGAGAAAGCCCTTGGAGCAATCAGTTTCCAGGGAGCTTTGGTGGAGGAGGACAAGCTATTTGAGAGACAGAAGCTCCTGAGGTAATCCAAACCCTCTCAAGACAGCAAACACTTAATAAAATCTTTTAACAGCACAACTGATCTGCTGAAAACACCCAGGGCACCTTGCCCAGCAGAGCCCTGCTGTACCCTGCCCATGGCATGGTCCTGTTCCTCCACCTCCTGCCAGTCACTGGTAGAGGTGGGAAACTGGCACAACTGGACCAACAGTGGCACAACTGGACTGACAACAGCACAACCAGTCCAGCACTGGCCCGACCAGTCCAACATTGGCCCAACACCACTCCAACCAGTCCAATACCAGCCCAACTGGTCTAACTCCAGACCAACCAGATCAAGGCAGGCCACTGGCCACACCAGGTCTGGCTGAAGCTAACCACTCAGCATCAGAGCTAAAAACACTTGGGGTGAAAATAAAGGTTCCTCTAAACCCAAACTGACTAGTGGCACTTTTCCCCCAGACTCTTTCCAACCCAACAGTGTCTCCTGGGACAGCACATGGGCCAGTCAAACCCCAGCCAGTGTGTGCCGGCACCTCCTGGTATGGAACTCCACCAGGACTCATGACTTTTTGGTGCCATGGGATGGGGATGGATGTTCCCAGCTCCCTGCATGCCACCAGCAACGACCGAACTCAGGGATGAGCCCTGAGTGGTCCCAGCACCACCAGTTATCTGAGCATGCAGAGGCACAACATGAGTACCCCAAGCTCCCCAAAGCAAATTATTCTTGTTTTATGGTGAAGTGATTAACGAGGGTTATTTCCATGGCAACCGGAGCGGCTCTGCAAGAACCCAGAGGGCCTTTATCTCTTATTTTAAATTATAAAAGAAGAATAAGCTGAAGAAAAACACTTCTGGAGAAACTGGTCGCAGAGCTGATTTCTCGCCCCTGATTTGGTAGGGGAGCAGGAGTTTCTTGACAGCTTCTTGAGCAGCCAACTAGTGCAGCAGTTAATGGTTTCTCTCAAAACACAAAAAACTTGCTCCCCTCTCATCACAGCCACGGTATTTCTTGGGGGATGCATCAGAAGACTGGGCAGGAGAAGGGGGATCTCCCTGGCTGGGGATCATCAAAGTCTCAGAAAAACAACTTGTAACACTGAATGATCTCCTCTGATTTATCTCCTTCCTCCATGGCCTGGGGATGTTTGAACACAGGGTCAGCTTAGAAAAACCTGCTCACCTCCTGGTTGTTAGCAGGGAGTTGTAACACCCTGAAAGCAAGCACAGCCCATGCGGCACCGCTTGCCCATACACATAAGCATGGGGTGATGAGCGCAATGGAGCAAGTGTCCACAGAACAATGAGCGTGATGGAGGAGTGTCCTCATCCAGGCTGATGGGGGGGAACCAAAGATCCATGTCTCCCTTGCTCTCCCCTTTGGGATTTTGCCTTCTTTTCCAGGGAGCAGGGCAGTGGGTGCTGTGCCATGAGACCACGCAGCCTCCTGGGGCTGCCTGCACCTCCTTGCCTGCTGATGGGCTTTTTGGACTGGGACACTGGTGCCACCATGCCAAGCTTGGACACCTCCTGGCAAATCCTGCCCAGCTGTCCCTCACCCCGTGCAGGCAGGGAGAGTGAAGAACAGGGAGCCATGGATATGGCAGCTGGTGGAGCACCACACTGAGCCCCCTTCGTGGGAGGCACAGGCACCACCGTGAGACAACTAAACAGCCACAGAGCCAAGGGAGTGATGTGAAAACATGTGTTGAGCATTTGGATTGGGGAAAAAAAAATTGAATGCAGTCAGAAATATTCCTGGATAGCTGGACAACCTCTGGTCTCCCTAGAAAAATACTCACAACTCGCTCAGAACATGCAATATACACTATATATATATATATATATATATGTCTGTGTGTGTGTGTGTATTCTTTCCAACCACCATATTATACATATACACACATGTCACAGTTGGACAAGTCTGTATAGACAGTGTATTAAATTCACTATCAAGGTACCTCACCCTTCATCATCCTCTGCTGGCACGCTCTGCCCCACCCCAGGCCAAATCTGCCCCTTCGCCCAGGCAATTGTTTTATCATTGAATACATCTCCCACTATCCACGCTCTGGCTAAGGAGGGTGTATTAAATCGATAAATCTCCTTGGCAAAGACATATCATTGCATTTGGGATCTGAAATTATTTCTTTTGCTGTTCCTCCCCTTCCACGGTTGCTCCTCCCGAGTGCACCCCTGCCCGCAGCCAGCAGCCTGCCTGTAACGAAGGCACAAATTGCTCAAATAGGCTCAAATCTGCTATAATTACAGATAGGTTTTGATTAACTCTCGCACCCAGCCCTGCTCTGATTGCTGGCGCTGGGGATCTGATTGCTGCCTAGGTAGAGGACAGTTGGTCCCGTGAGCTGGGGGCTACATACTTCCTCATGGATTCAATACAGAGCTGCAGGGCTCGGGGAGCTGAGCACGGAGCTGTGTGTGCTCCTTCAAGTGGCTGATTGGATTATTCTTTTAATTAAGAGCACATGTTTTCTGGGACATGATTTGCCCTGCTGA
>NW_010335404.1:3301-8216 GCF_000700745.2 Antrostomus carolinensis
CTGCTGAACGCGGGGGCTGGGTGCAAGTGTGGGGCTGGCCAGAGCCGGGGGCTGCACCTGGGTGCCCATGTGCTGAGACCCCCACTGCTGCTCCACGCACTATTGCACTGCAAAGACACAGCAATTTCCCATCAATGTCCCCTTCCAGACAGATCTGCAACACCACTGCCTTGTCTTCTTCTCGTTGTCCAAACCACGTATAGTCGTCCAAACCACGTATCACATCCCCATGGTGCTCCAAGCCCATCAGCTGATTTGACGCCCGCTCTGTGCCCTTTATCCCACACTCAATTTCCCTTCCGGAGGTGTGAAGAGCACACCACGGCTTTTCCATTTCAATCTATACATCAAATAAATGATGCAACGTGTCACTATTTACCTCCACTTTGCTGCTGCTCTCCAAGACCCTATAGCCTGCAAATGCCACCAAACATTTTAAGAAAAATCATATAGGTGATTCCCACATTCATTTAAATCACATCAAGATTTGTTGGATGAATGGATGGATGTTGGCTACAAAGTTACACCAGCCAGTGTAACTGGGGGTTCCATAAACATCTGATGGTTTTTGGCAGGCCAGCAGGTCCAATAGCTCTGAAATTCAAACACCAGTGGGGTTTTTTCCCCACTGAAGTTTCTCTGGCCATTTGCCAACCCAGCTGTGACATTTGCTCTCAGGAGTCGGGTCTGAAGTGCACGTGCTCAGAGGCTTTTCAGCAATCACTTGGGCTCTCCTCTAGCAAATTTCTTATTTAGTGTTGCAAACCCCAAGAAGACGAGCTCCAAAGGAATCCTTCCTATCGTCTTATTAAAACATTTGTCAGTCTGTCCTAGGGAGATTTAATGAGGTTTGCTCTTATTAGTTCCACCCTGAAGAGTTATTTCCTCCTTGCTTTGCTTGAGAAGTTAAAATATTTATGGAGATAGTGTAATAATTGCTGCTCAATGAAGGAGGTTATGCCAGAAGCTCTCGGAGGGGCATATCTCCAAGCCTGCTCTTTTCCACCCAGCTACTCCATTAGTTCAAGGCTAGAAAGACTTTGGCATCACAGATACTGCTCTGCTGCAGTGTTTTGTTGGCCAGCTTTGGTTGAGGAAGGAGCATAGTGGCCAACAAAGAGGCAGAGGAGGGTGAAAAAAGGCATCTCTCTCTTTGCTACATCTCCAGCCACCTGTCATTGATGTTTGCTGCTGCCAATGGGTGGCTACGTGCATCTGCAGCAAGGAGCAAAAGCCCCGTTGAAAGGTTGGCCTCAGGATCTCTGCAGGGGACAGCTCTCAGGAGAGCCTCAGAAAGCATCACCTGCATGACAAACCAGGGCATGAGCCAGAGACATTGAAAAACAAGAGGAGGAAGGAGGGGGAAAAGGATTGTGCTTTAGCCACTGCAAATTGGGGAAATACTGCCCAGTGGTGGGTCCTCTGGTCAGCTGGCTGAGATCCAAGCCCCAAATCCCACCCCTCTCTTCACATCACAGGCTTTTTATGTGCCTGTAATTCACCTTCCCAAGCACAGCGGGTGCACACGTTGGGGCACAGGCTGCTCAAAGCCCTGCCACAGCACTTCCACCTTTCCATTTCCATATGCACCTGCCCCAAATCTGCCCAAATTCTGGCACAGATTAATGAAAACACCCTTGAGATGTGTTACCCAGCAAATCACAGCTGGGATTTCGGTGCTGTTGAGTGCTTGGACTTGCCAACACCAGTGTTGAGCATTCCTCACTGGGCATTGCAAACTGGTGCCTAAAACTGGGCTCCCACAGCTGTGGGTATCAAATGACTGAAAAAGGAGATTTTTTGATGTTGTTGAGCATCTCAAAGCTTTTTGCTGGCATTTTTAAAGGTCACTATCTAGCTCGTTAAGACTACAGGATGTAAAATATAAATGATTCTATGCCACCCACAGACTCAGAGACCCCCCCGTGACCACCTTCCTTTTGCCTTGCAGCGTTACAGCCTGACCATCGAGACTTTCCAGTGCTAGTTTTCAGTGAGATTGGCCAAATTGGCTGACATTTACCAAGCTTAGGGACATTGACAGTTTCTCCAATTTTTATTAACTCCAGTCACCACCGAAGCACGCCCACGGAGTGATGGCACCGAACCGAGGAGGCTTTTCAAACGGAAATCAAAGCCAATTCTGTTTCACCCACACTTTTCCTCCCCTTAAAACAACAAAAAAACCCCCACACAACAACCCAACAACAAACCCATTGCCATGTCATGAAACACCCCTGTCAAACCTCATTCCAGGATGACGGAGAGGTTATCTTCCACCTACTCACCCCTTCAAAAACCAGGCATGTGTTGCACATGAGTGGCTGATTTAAATTCGTTGCTCATAATTGCCTGTTTTCTTCCAAGAGATATTTTCTTATAATTAGAATAACACTCAGATCTGCCTCTCGCTCTTTTTCCTCCCCCCGACTCTTAAATCCCTTCAAAAGCAGAGACCCAAAACTGATTTCCTGGCACATAATCAGAAGAAGCCTGAACAGATCAGACACCTAAATGGTTGATAAATGAAAGCATTAACATATGAAAGACCCTCAGCCTTCCCGAAATGGCTCTAAAAAAACCCAATGAGACACCTGTTCAGATTAAAGAAATGACAACAGCATCATATAGGTTTTAAAAATCTTTTGCTATAAAATCCTCCTTCAATGAATCTCAGCGTTGGACCCTTCTCGGCTCACGTTTGCCTTGTCTGGTCCTGAAGGTCTCCTGCCATGGACCCTTCCTAAGGAATTTATCCCAAGCCTTCCCTCTTCTCATTATTAGAAAAATCTCCTTGCTGCCGTATAATCCCATCCTTTCTCATTGCAGCCTCCTGGATGTGAAGGGCGGGTAACTGTTGGCCCATGTGTGCACTATACAGCACATCCCCGAGGTCACCTATGGATCAAGAGGCACATGGCACTTTTGCACCCTTAGTAGGTAAAGAACAGACTTGGAAACTAAGCGTGGCCACCTACTTCTGAGCACCCTGGCTACAATTAGCCTTTCCCTTCACACAAGTTCCTAATTAGTTGTATTTAGTATCCACAAGACAGTAAATTAATACATATTTTATTTCAGCTTTCCAAGGAAAGTACAGATTTTGTTGTCCAAACAGGACCTACTCAGAAGACCCTGCAGATGTAACGACGTGGGATGGTCAAGCTGCTGAAGGCTCAGCCTGTTGTGCCAGCTGGTTATGTGTTGACTTGGTCCCTGCCTTTCTTTTTGGTGGTTCCTTCAAAGCTGCTCTTGAGCTCTTTGGCAAGACCACAGCACTGATGTCTGCTGGACTTATTCCATTCACCATACAATTTATCTAATCCCAGGAGCAATGGCCTTAACATGGGAAGGAGGAGGAGGAAAACCATGTCCTACAGGAGGTCCATGAGAGCAGGAGCCAGGGCAGCACAAGCAGGACCTCCAGAGAAGATGCTCTTTTTTCTCAGAGCAAGAAGAAGGACATGAATTGTGCAGTGACTGACAAGCAGAAGAGCAGTGAATAAACATCTTGATGTGAAAATAAGCTCCAAGAGAGACCGACTGAAGATCCCTCTCCCTGCAAGCCCCGCTGTGCTCCCCGGCAGTCTGGCAGCCCGGCTGGATCTCACGCACAGCCCTGCGGGGCTGGCAAGGAGATCGCTCCGGATGGCATCACTCAGAGAATCGGCTTTCTGGTGCAGAGTCTGAACAGAAAAGCTGGGGAAAATTCAGTTCTTGCAGAACTGAAAAAACACGTTTTGCTTTAATTTGTGGTGCAGTATTTTCTTAAATCAATTTCAGAGAAGAGTCCCTCAGCACTATGTCTACATGACTCTACAATCCCTCCAGGGATAGGGACTCCACCACTGCCCTGGGCAACCCCTTCCAATGCCTCAGAACCCTTTCAGCAAAGAAATTCTTCCTCACATTCAATCTCAACTGCCCTTGGTTCAACTTGAGGCCATTTCCTCTTGTCCTGTCACTCGTTCCTTGGTTGAACAGACTGACAGATCAACGTATGATGTGCTTGGGGAAACTCCAAGAAGCCCATGCTTTTAGGGCTGGGCAGTACCTGAAGCTGCTACCCCCATGCTGCTGTTACCCCCTGCCATGGACCAGCCTCCTGCCACAGCAAACCTCTGCTCTGGGAGCCACCAGTGACCTCGGTACAAACACCAAGTTTGTTCAGCAGAGCAGGAGAAAACCTGCTCAAGTAAAACAAAAGAATAAGATAAAAGGATTAGCTGGAGGGTGGGAGGAAAAGATTATTTTTAAGGATTCTTTCTACTGCCTATTTTATCTTGAGGTGTCATCATTCAAAAAAGAGCAATATCATATTTGGCAAGCTTAATTTTGGCAGGTAAGAATGCAAATGAGAACACTCTAGATTGCTGCTCTGGACTGTGCTATAAAACAACAACAACAAAAAACCCCATCCATCATTTTTAGCATCCAAGACTGGTGGCAGATGGTGCTTGTGCTGGGGCTGGAGCTGAGCTGCTCAAGCAGGGGCTCCTCTGCAGTGTGTTGCTGGTGGCTGAATGCTGGGGAGCCCCATGGCCACGCTGGCACCAGCAGTGGGGAGAGAAGGTCCACCACAGCAGCTCCCACCGATCCCAGGAGACCAGCATCTCCTCTTCACTGAGACAACAAGTCACAAGGCAGAGACAAGAGGGGTGAATGGCAGCAGGAACAATTTAACTCACAAATAAAGTATGCAAACCTAGTCACCCATACGTATACACCTCCGAGCTCCCTAGGGCTGCTGGAGCATCGGCAGCTGGTATTGAAGGTCAGGACACTCAGTTTTCCCTTTATGATTTACATATTCTCTCATCTAAATAATGATCCTCAGTGGAAAATGTGTTTGCAGCTGGTTTGGGTACAGTCCCTGTTCGTAAGACACGTGTGGTACTTGGCACCTTGACATGAG
>NW_010335404.1:8243-10510 GCF_000700745.2 Antrostomus carolinensis
GGTGGGGGGGGGGGGGGGGGGGGCCAGGATGTGACGTGTCACCACTTGGTCATATTTCCACATTAAATGAGACAAAAAGGATTTTAGCAAGTGATAGACTGGCAATGGAGCTGGCAGTAAGGAAGGAAGGAGTAAAACATCACCTTTCACATCTCCTTCTGCTCCCCTCCAGGATCCAAGATGATGCTAACCATCAAGCAGAGGGTGGTCCAGGGCCACCAGCAGGTCCTCAAGCCTGCTGCATGAACCCCTCCTGCTGCCCTTCACTCCTTCCTGAAGCCAGTCTCCGAATCCCCCGATTTATCAGCACCCCCCCGCCCTGCTCTGCTTGCCCCGTTCCTGGCCCTTGCCGAAGAAGAGCAGCACAGCCTTTCCCTGCACAGTGTCAATGATCTCTGGTGAGATCACCTCCCTTCCATCCCAGTACGTGTGTGGGGTTGTTGTAACTTCAGCTCTGATTTTGGGCAATTTTGCTTTCCAAGCACTCCTCTTCCAGCCAGGACAGGGCACATGCCGAGGACGGTGACCAGTGCTCCTTGGACCCTTCTCATGCTCAAGAGGAGCTGTTCCAGGCAGGATCGATCTGACCTTAAATGTGAACTGCTTTGTCCTTGAGGACCTTCCTCACTCAGCATTTTTGGGACTTCTTTCCAGATTGCTTTTAAAGTTTGCCTCACAGCTAAAGGTCAGCCCTGCTAACATTTGCCACGCTCAGTGCTGCAAAATGCTTATATGGCAAAAGCAGGGAGCAGGGACAAGCCCGGTGTGACAGGCGGTGGAAGCCACATCCGGCAGGAACGGGGCTAATTGAGCCTCTTGGGTTCAAAAACACAAAATGTGCTTTTTTTTTTTTAACCACATTTCCCAGGGTATCTGGGTGAGGGTTCAGTGGTAAACCACCCCTCCAGCTCTCCAAGCACTGTCACCCATCTCCTCCATCCCAGGCACCCCTTGAGGCTGGTAGGGATGGTGTTGGCACAGGGTGTGCACCGTCCCACAGCTGGCAGCCCCAGGCAGGGGATCAGTGACCAAATGGGAGGGACAGCACCCACCCATCTCCACCACCCCAGCTCCCACTGATACCAGACGTCCAAACCTTGTCCTTCCCAGTCATGCTGGTTCTGCTATTTGCCAGCTGCACTATCAAATGGTAAATGAGAATGATACAAGAACATCTCCCATCATCAGCTTTTTTTTTAGATCCTGAAAGTTAATTTCCTTTCTCTCCAGTTTAACTTTGCATTTCCCACCATCACTGGCAGTCATTTCAACACGGCCTGGACATCACCTTACTGGAAAATAATTACAATGACAGATTTTTATTGCGCTATGTGAGGCTTTCCACTATTGAATCTAATTACTGCTGATACTTCATGAGCTCCTCCAGCACGAGATAATTGCTGCTTTCTCTTTTTATGAGCAAGAAATAATCAGTTGTCTTTTAAGGTGAGAAATATAAACAGCAATTAAATACCATGGCTATCCAGCCCCTCTCGTCAGCAGGCACCTCTTGTTAGCAAGCCAACACAGAAGAACGTTGGGCTGCATTTATCACCTGCACCAAATGCTTTTTTTTTTAATGGAGGGGAGAAGGAAGGAACAAGGAACACTCTCAAATGATCAATAGTTTTCTCCAGCTGATTAAATACTTATTTTAATGCAGAGAAGCAGGAGCATCTCACAAGCAAAGCAGTTTGCTTGTGAGTCAGGTTGCTCAGCATCAGCACCAAGCCCTTTTCAGGATGTGGCCTTGGGGAAAAGCTGCAGAGAGACAGCAAGAGGCTCGAGCATTGGGGGCACAAACCCACACTCAGCTCCCACCAAAACCTGCTGCTTTGGCAGTCTTTTCCCTGATCCACTGTTTCTAAAAATGTATTTATATGTACATATTTCCTACATATCCTGACATCAGTACAGAGCACCCAACATGACACGGTGGAAGCTTTCACAATCCTGGGACGAAAAGCCTTCTCCCTGGGGCTGGAGCCTTCTCCTGGAGGTAGGAGCCCAGCCCTGGAGGAAATAAAATACCCTGTGATGTCCCCCTGGGTGGGGAGGGGTACAGGAACAAGCATCAGATGGGAACTGGTGAGAAGACCTCAGCCAGATTATTTCATCAGTTCAGATCCTCAGAAGCCGCTTTCTGACACTCTGTTTTAGCAGTGCTGACACTAAAATCAGAAAGTCTAGTAAACAAATAATTTTTACTTTTTTTGGGGGGAAAACATATAGTGAAAAAAATCTCACGTCTCCAATAAAAAAAAGCA
>NW_010335404.1:10527-15797 GCF_000700745.2 Antrostomus carolinensis
CACTTAGGAAAAGGTTCTGATGCTGCCTGGAAGTCTGTCCTAGCTGAACACTGGAGATGAGTTTCCCTACCACCTACAACGGCTTCTTTTCTGGTTTTTTAACCTTCAGTTCTTTACCTGAACAAAGTGCCTGTGTTTGAATAATTCATTGATGAGGTTTGTACCACTTTGTTCACCAAATCACAGCAGGGAGCCGATGTTTTTCACTAAATACTTCTTTGCCAGCTTCTCTCTGTGAAGGAGTCTTGCTCCGTCTGCTCACTTGCCAATATTCTGCCAGTAGCGATGCACAACGCAACCCACGGGCTGATAAAACGGGGGTGAGGAGGGGATGAGGGTGGCACTCCTCTCACCTGGCTTTAGCCACTGTCCTGGTTTCAGCTGGGATACAGCTGATGTTCTTTTCAGTAGCTAGAACAGTGCTGTGTTTTGGATTTAGAGGTGGACTCATCAGTGCTGTTTCCTATTCTAACTCCTAAAACTTCTTATCATTGCCAGATCTTTAATGTGGAGCAATTTGAGTTTCTCCTTTAGCTTCAAAGATAAAGAGAAGGTAGATTTCAATTTGGATTACTCAGAGGACTGGAGTTGAATTGGGAAGCCCTTATAGGTGTTTGGGAAAAGCAAAATCTCCCTCCTTGGTCAGTTCTCAGTGCACCACGTTACTGCTCACTAGTGAAGAGGAAGACTACTCTTCTCTCATCGTGGCACAAAAGAATGGTTGAAGGTAGAAATGGGAGATGGATTGATTATCCTGAGGTAATAATATCACCAATACAGCCCAGTTACTTTATTATGTGGTATGGAAAAAACAGGAAAATGGTTTCAAAGCTCTATAAACACTTCTCTCCTCCTGGTAAGATACCAAGTGACTCGTGCACCTCTCAGTGGGGATGTTTGTCTGGTACATCAGCTCAGATTTTATAGGTATTTGTGAATAAACTTCAATATGCTTCTTGATCAGTGTCACTATCTAGTAGTCCATTATTAATGGTATCACTAAGGTACATGGTGGATTTTGAAGAAGCTGGAGGTACCCTGCACCTCTAAAATAGAACTTTTCTCCCGTAGTCCTTCAAACATACAACCCCCTAGTTTCTAATGCAGCTGCTGTGCACATGAACAACCTTATTTCCAGGACTCAAGATGGCTTCCAACACAAGCCATATTTAATAGCAGCTTTATAATATGATGCTACCAAAAGCACTCCAAATGAAGCTAACAAGAACTCATGCATTCAACATCTCAACCAAGAGATCCATAGGCCATGTTGTCTGCAGACAACTGGAGCACCTTCAAGCTTCAGCCAACGCAGAGCATAAGCCGTGGCACAGCCAAGACTACCTGTCAGTCTTAGGAAGGGTGCTGAGAAGGTACGGTACTCTGCCACAAAGCCTCTATACCACCACCTACTGCACATGACATTGGCACCTTGGTTCACGGTCTGGCCAAGATGTTCAAGGTTCATTTGCTGTTAACAGAAAATAAAATCCACTGTCATCCTGTTGCTGTAATGAGCCACTTACCACACAAATGCAACACCATGAGGAGACAACACTGCTGAATAGGATTAAGACCTTGGGATTTAGATGCTCTGTTAACATTTGCACCATTTGTTCCGAGCCTGTGGAGCATCAGGCGTGGTAAGGAGGACTCACCCGTTTGGTGTAGTCCATTGCCTTCAAGATGGACAGGTTCAGCGTCTCCAGCGAGGCCAAGACGTCTTCATAGTCTCCCATATGGTCAGCAAAATAGTCTGGGAAAAGCAAGAGAGACATGATGGGAACTGTTGATGTAACTTAGTGCTTCAAGGCTACCTGACCCAGCAAGGTCTAGTTACTGGTGGAAAGAAAAATCTGAGAGGGTGGTTTTAGGTTTATTTTTATATTCTATATCCTGAGCCAAAGTCACATCCTGTCCTGCAGGGATGGGGAATGGTGCAATTCCCATGAAGTTTGGGACTATTGTGAAAAAGAGATGTAAAGTACAGTACCTGCCATTGAAAAGAACTTAGCAGGTGCTTTATTTCCATGCCTGCTCCTGCATTTGGACAAATCTTGGCTCTCTCCCTCCTGGTGCCAACACGGAGGGAGAAGTATCAATATTAATCCTCTTCCCATTCCCTTGACAATCTTTACCACTCAAAGCATCCAAATACCTGCCAGGTTCACCCCAATTTATACAGGCTGAGACTGGCTTTACATCTTCCCCTACATTCCCATCACATTTGCACCTCAGCCCACAATCACAGGTTGTACAAGCTTCTGAGAGCAAAATATGCCTTCAAAGGAAGAGAATGGAGCTGCAAACTGGGCCTAAGACCACGTGTTCTCCATGGAGAGGAAGCCCATCCTTTCTCCATGCCATCCTTATCCCTCTTGCACCACAGGTCCAGCAGCAGCCAAGCACATCCCACTGATGCAAAATACAGCCCAAACCAGAGTGTCCCCATGTGGTCAATGGCTCCATGACACATATGAGCTATAGACTCCTGAAATTTGCTGTTCATGATGGAAACAGCGAGAAGCATGGCAGCAAGACATGCCATGGGTTTGCAGAGTAGGTGTGAAGTCACCCAATTTCTGGGTGACTGACACGGACTACAGCTAAAAGCTGTTCCTTAAAAGCCACCAGCACTATTCCTTAGCGCTAAGACATGAAGCTTCACACCAAGGTGACATCTCTGTGGAATGCACCAAGACATAAACTCCAGGAAACAATGCCACTAATTAGGTTCTCTTGGCCTAATCAGAAGTGCCTATAGCTATTTACAGCCTGAGAACTTAGCCAAGGGGAAGAAGATTTTGGCAGAAACAGAAATGTCACAGTGTGATTGACAACAGCTGTTTGCTGTTCCTTGATAAGCCAAGCAGCTTATTCTCACTGCAATGTGTTTATTTGTGTTATTATTACTTTACTTGGGAAAGAAAAACTGAGCAGATCTTAAAGGTAAAGGAAAATAACTTTTGTATGTCCTGAAATAAAAAGCTGGGCCCCTATATTTCACAGGAAGACAGAATCATTTTGACTGGAAAAGACCTTTAAGATCATCAAGTCCAACTGTAAACCTAGCACTGCTGAATCCACCTCTAAACAATGTCACTAACCACCTCATCTACATGTCTTTTAAATACCTCCAGGGTTGGTGACTCCACCACTTCCCGGAGCAGCCTCTTCTAATGCTTGACAAACCCTTTTGGTAAAGAAATTTTTCCTAATATCCAAATTTTTTCAGGAGAAATGAGCTGCTGAGGGCAGAGCACAGCCCTCAAGACCAACCAAAGCGCATCTGGGAGGATAATTTAACCAAAGTATCCAGTTCTACTGCTTTAGCCTTATTTATTCATGGGACCATCTGAGATCAGCTCTTCCTGTCCTACACGGTTGTTGCTCATGGCTCCTACACACCTGCAGAGAGCAATGGGGTCAATGCTCAGCAGACAAGAACCACGGCAGCCTGGGGCTGGTGTGGGAGGAGGGGGGTGTCCTGCACTAGCAAACCTGTCACCCACTGCCCTGGCAGCTTGCAACAAGTTGATGTGCATCTGCTGTTTGTAGGGTGCATCTCAGTTCTCTGGACAGCTCATATCATTTCAGGTACGATTTGGTACCTGTATGTGCATTTTCTGGGCATATTAAGTGCTCCCAGCTATGACTGAGAGCTTCTCTGGGAGTAAGAGCTACACAACCATGTTTAAGGCAGTGTAGGTGCTGGTGATAGTTGCATTTGTTGGCAGAAAAAACCCAACAAAACAACCCAAAGAACTTTATAAGATGCTACCTGATATGGATTAAGCCATATAAAATTTCTCATATGAGCTGCAGGGATCAAATAATCCCTTTTAAGATGTTCTCAATGTCCTACAACACACAACCCATTTCAAAAGAGAGGCCACAGCTTCTGTTTTGCCAAAATGAAGTTCTTTACTTAAACTTTTAACACTCAAAAGAGTAGCCAGCCAGTAAGAAATTGCAGGCAAGGGCAGGTATTCAGCAGATAACGGATCTAGGCAGGAGCTTGTGCTGATCAATCCTTCCTGCAGGAGGTGGCAGGTTTATCTCCCTCCTCTCCTGGCAGCTTCATCCCTGGGAGAGGCAGCGAGGTGGGATCACGCTGGGTGACAGTTGCGTGAGTTTCTGATTTTATCAGACTGATGGAGAAAGCAGGATGGGCTCAAGCAGTGATGTTACTATCCCCATATTTCCTGGCAAAGTTGATGGTACGAGCTGTAGGGTTTGGGTTCCTTGGGTCAGCTGGCAAGGAGACCTAACACAATGAGAAAGGAGCCATGGGAACAAGTCCATCATATTGTCAGCAAACCAAAAGGATTTTATGAAAGGCTTCATTCATGCACCAAAGGGACAAGAAGTGGGGATAAGCAGCTGAAAGGCTGGAGGCTTGAGCGCTCAAAATCCTGGAGGGTCCTGTGGTGAGAAGAGCAGGGGGTTGGCAGGGGTTAAGTACAATGGGAGCAGAGCACAATGCCCTAGTGCAGACAGACCCTCAGGCTGCAATGGACATAGAGGTCTTCAAAGTATCAGGAGTAATGAGTAACTGCCTTGTGCTGGCACCAGCACCTTGACAAGAGCTTTTCTGGCTGCGTAACCTGCTCACAGCCAGACCTCTGTAATTAGTGGCAAAATGACAAAGGTAAATGGTGAGGACCTGCCAAGGTGGCTTTATATGTTCTTCTGCATTCTGGTACTGGAGGGGAGGAGAAGAGACAGATGAGCCCTCTGCAAAGTCACACAACTCTGTCTCCCCATCCCTCCCAAAAAGCTCGGGCACAGGAAATGTTTCCCAATACCAAGTGTCCATGGAAAAGTACACCCAAGTGAACAGCAGGAGCCCTGTGCTCAAATCACCTCACATCAAGGCAGAACCCTTGAGAAATCCCAGCAGGAAATATTCCCTTTCTGGTCAAGGTGTGGGGCAAAACATTATCAGAGATTTTCTTTTCAGGTTTTAATTTCTGCGAACGGTGGGAGGTGCAGCAGAAGTGGTGCACTCCTTAGGCAACCTGCTAGGGAACACAAAGGTTTGCCTAAGGAGAAACACGTTATGGGTATTGCAAGAGGAATATGGGTTTATTGAACTTCAGAGCAGAGCTGGAAGCCATGACATTGCCAGAAATTAAACTCCAGTTTGCTACTGAACAGGAGCCAGCTTCTCCGCTCAGCTCTGACCCCGGTTGTATTGCAAGAAAATGAAGAGAACTTTTGCCAACTTTCCTGTGAAGCAGCAGAAGTGCTGAGACCCCCCCCCCCAG
>NW_010335404.1:15827-16712 GCF_000700745.2 Antrostomus carolinensis
TTTCACGCATCCTTCAAAAGCACATGTGCACTTAACGATTGCTTTTGCCCCAAGAGAGGGACCACACTCACCACACAGCTCCTTGGTGTCCACATTGCTGGAAGGGGAGGACAAGGCAGGGGAGGAAGCAGGAAAAGAAGAGAGAGAGAAAGACAATTTTAATGTAAAGGAGAGATGAAGGCTACAGTTAGGATTTCTCCAGACTTAACCCCAGATACCCACCTACAACGTCACCCACCCCCCTCAGCATCCCCCAGCCACCGGTGGGGACAGCTTCAGGAGAAGACAATGGTTGGTGCCACTCATGCCATCCACACACCTCTGCATCTTCAGCATCTGTACCCTCAGGATGGGTTCACATGTTATTTTGGATATTCCCTGAGGGGGGAAATGGGACCTGTATCTATGGGGGACTGTGCCCACCCACCACTGCCTTCCTCCCAAATATCCACCCCGGTAGCACCCTGGTGAGGCACCCAGTGTGACACAGGAACCTGGTTGTTCCCATTTGCTTGGAATAAAAATGTGCACAATTTACTTGTCTAGATGGATCAATTCTCCCAATTCTGCCCCCAGGAAGCATCCACGGGGCTGTGTACAGCTCCCACCTGGGACTCCCTCCAGATAAAATTGCACAATTACTTCTTAAAACATGAACATTTAGTTTACGTAACGACATCTCAACAGCCAACCTGCTCTGGAAATAAAGATTGCTGCTAATCTCTTTGTGCCTCAGATTCCCACACAATTATTAGTGCCGTTCAAGCACTGCAATGATCTCTTAATAGAATTATATTTTTATCAATCCATTTATGTCCTGGAAAGTTACTTCTTTAACTAAACTCATCCCTGAGCTGTCTGACCTGTCAACGTAAGTGGATTAGG
>NW_010335404.1:16746-22931 GCF_000700745.2 Antrostomus carolinensis
CATCCTCCCACAGCCCTGCCTCGGATCCCAAAATCCTCCTGGCTGCTTGCCTGTGGACCGACAGGTCCCAGCCCCTCCATGACCTGCAGCTTTCACTCACTGCTCTCTTGGGATGAGCTCTCCTTCTGAAGGTATGTTGGTGGGAAAGCATTAATTTGGGATTGCTCTTCAATACCAAGGCCAGGTTGAACCCCGTCATCGAGGATTCATGACACAAAGTGTGATGCCTTCGCAGCAAGCTGAAGTACCCAGGAAAATCCCATCTCTGCAGAAATCTTTGGCCATTTTCTGCAGCAGGTTCAGGCCCCGTGTGAGCAGAGCAGCCTCGCTGGGCTGTGCATGTTGGTAGGACAGGGCACAGGCTGCATTTCCCACTCAAACAGCATTATAAAGCATTTTCTGCTTTAGTAGAAAGGCTAATTTAGGAGATTTTTCTTTCTCTTTTGGCTCTGCCTGAGAAGATGCAAGTCCCTGCAGTTTAGGGACCCTGCCGGCCTCTCGCTCGATGCATTTCATCCCCGGGTTGAAGCGACCTGAAAGCTCATCCAGTTCCAATCCCCCTGCCATCAGCAGGGACACCTTCCACTAGACCAGGTTGCTCAAAGCCTCATCCAACCTGGCCTTGAACACTTCCAGGGAGGACCAGTCACAACTTGCTTGGGCAACCTGCTCCAGTGTCTCACCACCCTCACAGTAAAGAATTTCTTCCTAATATCCAATCTAAACCTACCCTCTTCCAGTTCCAAGCCATCACCCCTTGTTCTGTCACTCCCTGTCCTTCGCCAAAGTCCCTCCCCAGCCTTCCTGGAGGCCCTTCAGGTACTGGGAGGCCGCTATAAGATCTCCCCGGAGCCTTCTCTTTTCCAGGCTGAACAGCCCCAAATCTCCCAGCCTGTCCTCATAGGAGGGGTGCTCCAGCCCTTGGATCATCCTCGTGGCCCTGGGTAACTGATGTCTGTCACAGTATAAAAAAGTCATCTCTCAGCTCAGACAGCTTCATGGTGCAGGACACATGGCGTGGAAGCTGCTTAAATAGTATTTCCCAGAAGCCAGTTAGTGTTTATAAACACCTACCAGAGTGGTTATGGGTTTGCAGCTAGGGCACGTTACTAAGAAGAAAAATCTGTCATCATATTCCACATGGTTTTGCATTGTAATAATTGATCTGCTGCTGCCAAAAATGGTCTTTTCTTTCCTCACATTCTGCCATTATATTATTTAATTTAATCATGCTTGAATGTTAACTTGGCTGAGAAGCTACTTTAAATTTTAAGCCATCTTGCATTAGGAATAAGCCTAATTAAAGAAATTACTCAAGTCATAAGCTGACTTAATAAAAAATATGATAATGTTCAGATGAAAATTTATAAGGAGAAATCAACGGGTACTTGAGCACAAGCCATGACATTTCCTGAGGTGTTTCCATCCTACAGGAGCATGTCCGTCGGGAACATGACTGACACGTCCCCACGTCCCCATGGGTGTTATGAGGGCTTTATTGTCCAATGTGGAATCTGCACGGCTGAGTACACAATGCAAGGGAAGGACACTACCCGGCTGCAAAGGCATGGCTTAGGTCAGCTGGAATTTTTATTATACAATTATTCAGGATCTGGGTTTCAAGCTTTGGTTCCTCACAAATATCTTCAGCTCCTCACAAATAACCTCGCTGTCCCTAACTCTTCACCCCAGCACTGCCCTTCAGTGGCAATTTTTGGATTGGTCGCACATCATGAAGCTTTTTGGAATGAAAACATTTAGATGAACATTAGTTACCAATTTTTTTTTTCAGTCACCAAATATTCAACCTTCCCATAAGCCACAACAAACTAAAAAGAAAAATTGCAACACGTTGTTCTAATTTCTTCAGAAAACACAATAATCTTTTCGCTAACAGAACATTTGGCTGTGTATTACTTTTAATTTTAAGCTTTCTCACATTAATAGTATGGCTAATTAAAGAACTTATTGAAGTCGTAACCCAAGTAACTAAGCAGAACATTATAATATTCAAGTGAAACTTTAAATGAAGAAATCATTAGACTTCTGTGTTACACTTTTTTTCTGCATACTGGAGGCTACATCTAACTGAGTCCTTTCCAAAACAGGAGTCTGTTTTTCATCAAGACACAAAAATCAAGAAAATCCAAGTCTTTTTGGTTTCAGGCTGCTCTCTTCCTTTTCCAACCAGCAAAAGCTGTAACGTGGAGCAGCACAACCTTGCATCCCCAACCTTGCATCCCCTTGCACCCTCTGAGATTACTTTCCCAGGCAAAGATTGGGACTTAATTTCTCCAACAGAAATAGGAGCCAAACATGAGTGGCTCAGCTTTCATCCTAGAACATCTGCTGAAAAATCAGTCCAAGCCACAAACTAATTTGGCCACAAAAAGGACTGTTTATTGCTCACCACCCACCACCATTTAAATGCCCCAGGATAATTTGATCAGATAAACATATTGGCAGTAGGGAAATAGTTTTCCCTGCTGGTTCACATCCAAGTGTTTCAAAGAAAAAGAAAAGTCCTCAAAGCATGATACTCCCCATCGTACGTGGGAGTTTAAAGAGCAACAACCATGCTGCGAGAGCATCTCCTTAGTGGGCTTAATTAAGTGAATTTGCCCAGAGAGCAATTACTGCTGCACGAGCAGGAAGAGGAGGAGGCTACCCAGAGCAATTGCTGTGCCTCCCATGTACTCCAGAAAGAAAGACATTTCTCCCCCAAAAACCCAACCCCACGTTAAAATGTGAGCAAGCATTTTGCTGAGTGCCTGAGCTAATGAGGATCCCTGGGAAGTTGCCTCTTTGCCTCACCAGGTCCTTGATTGCAGATGAGCCAGTGGATGGGCTTTTATCAGAGTTTCTGCTGCTTTTCCAATGGTTCAAAGCACTTACAAGCATTTTTTCTTCTCTACTCGCCTTTCTCGAAACACATTCCCATTTTTGAGGCTCCCTCCCAGGGTCCCAGGGAAAGGTGGGGTGGCAATGCCAGACAGAGGGAATGTTGTAGAAAGGTGTCCAAGAGCCCAGGGATTACAAACTCAAGCCAAGCACCCCAGCAGCCACATCTCTGGGTGGGGTGGGTGCTGGTCCCTCACATAACTTACAGGTCTCAGGTCAGAAGCTCCAGCTACATCGATCCAGGTCAGCCCAACACTTTGGGTGAACCAGCATTTTCCAGTGGTGATGAGAAGGGAAGAAAAGAAAAAGGTATTTCTGGAAATTTCCCATGATTATTTGCTTTAGCTCTTAAGAAGCAAGCCCAGTGCAGCTTACCCAGAGGGCACCACAGGATGTCTTCAGGACTCAGCATGGCAAAGCCAGGGCTGTCATGGTCCAGTGCTGGTGACAGACCCACTACCAAGGACTAGAGACCTGCAGAGGTCCCTTCCAACCAAAATAGCTGTGAGTCTACTGTCCAGCATCTCTCCTCTCCTTCCCAGCATCTCCCTGTCTCCCTAAGGCAAGGCTGATGGCCTCTGACTTGCTGTCATTAATGTGTTCCTCCAGGCTTCCCTGCAATTATAGAGTGGAGCAGGAAAGTTATGAGAAGAATGGAAAGATTTATGAGAAGAATGGAAAGATAACATGGAGGAACAGAGCATGAAATTCCCTTCCTGGGTTTCCAGCTCAGCCAAGGGCAGATGTCCCAGGCTCTCCCAACAGGCAGCACAATCAAAAACATAATGGGAATTCAGAAGTTGCAAATACATCAAAGTCTCATCTTCACAGAGTATTTCTTATGCAAATAGATGCCTGGATGTGCTGCTCAAATGCCACTCAACACCTGATCAGCTTCAGCTGAACATAATAACCCTTTTACTTGGGCAGATAAAAGGTTTGCATCAGCAGCCACACAGCTTAGTTGCTTCACCAGCACAGAAAATGGAGGTTTTTCTGAAATCATATTCTACTTTTATTTCCATCTTCAATTCACAGCTTTGGGTTTGCTACAAGGCTTCAAACGAGCACGGAAACAATTTATCTTCTAGTGTTAGCCACCTGCAAAACTCATTTTCATTTAGGAAAGACTAAAAAACAACATGTGCAGCTGCAAAGTATTATTATATCTGATGATACGCCTTCTAGTCCCAGCAGCAACAGCGCTGTGTTATCTCAACAGCTCAGAAATGGAAAATGTACATCCAGATGCCTACTAAGGGGTCACAGATGGTCACTCTTGATCATTAGTTTCTGAACTCAAAGAAGCATTTTTACACAAACCCCAGAATGATATAAATTATCCCAGGCAGGACATAAAAAATACCAAATACGGGATGCCAGCCAAAAGACAAATAACTTTAATTCTGAAGAACTGAGCAACCTTCCAAGCCCATCATCGTACTCTTCTGGAGAACCCTGCTAAATCCTTCCCAAGACCTGCTCAAGTAGGTCCTTCATCTGCCCACACACTTTAAAAAGCCCTGCTCTTACCGTATGAAGTAAAAAAAGACTTCTAAAATCTAAGGTGCACATGCAAAGAAATAGCATAAACCATATGCCAAGGTTGTCCACTACCAGAAGAGCATCCAGCCAGCTGCAGCTTCCAATGACGCAGCCAGACAAGTATTCAGGACATATGTCAGCTTTGGCTTTAATCTCTTTAGCCATGGCAAGCTGGCAGTCAGGGCTCTAGTGCCCACCTGGCTCTTACTTTAACGGATGGTCTTTATCTCCTGCCAAATAACCCTGCTTCCTGCATGAAATAAAAATGTATTTTGTGGTGTCCTTCAGTAGGAATAGTTCCAAGATGCACCTACTGGTGCAGGCATGCTTGCCCTGCACCAGTACAACCAGTACAATTCAGTACAACCAATAAATAGAGTGAGCAGCAAGTCTTAAATAACCCAGCAGGTGTTTCGCATCCAGCTCTGCTTTTTCCAGCAGGGCAGAAGGTACCACTATTCAAATAGTTAAATTCCCAGAGTGGACGGAGAAGAGCTCATTTGCATGAGCCAATACAGGGTTCATCATTCACTCCAGACAGAGGTTTCCCCCAAAATCCACATTATATGAAACAAGCACATATTTTTAGAGTCCATATGGATCACCAGGTAATTGGGATGTTTCCAGCACTGGAGCACGATGATTTATATTAAAACACCTACAGGGAACAGCTCTCACAGCAATTCTGAAAGGGAGAGAAATGCTGCCTTCTCCAAAACCAAACTTAGAACTTCATTCTTCCCTTGGCACGTGCTCTATCATCGAGCACCTGGGGAGCATGGTAAGGGGGTCTGAAAGCCCAGCAATGAATCATGGCTTTCTCCAAAGTGCTGATACCACAGAGAAGGAAAAAAAGGGACAAAGAATTGCCCAGAAACAGAGAAGCAAAAGGTTGAATCTGTATGAAGTTTTCACGTATAGATTTTGTATTACCAAGAGCCTCATCACCTATGGTGAGTGATTTGGGATTATAACAGATTCCAGGTACTCTGGGAGACAATGTCCTCCTACTTGTCCTTTCTATCAGCAGGATTTTCATTCACCCGTTGGTTTGCAGGCTGAAGGCTAGTGTCCCCGAGGATGTTTTTCTCACCTAAACCCAGCGTGCAGCTCCTTCCAGCTTCTTGCACAGCTTTCCTCTAGATTTAGGTAGATGATGATCCAAGATAGGGGCAGTTTTGCTTCTTTTCTACAACACATAGCCACAGCAGCTAATGCTGCTTAGCCAGGAAGAAGGTGAGCAGCAGGGCAGAAGGTGAGCAGCAGGGCGGAAGGTGAGCAGCAGCAGAGCTGCATGGAAAACCTGTCTTCAGATCCACTGAATATTTTTAATATTTTAATATTAATATTTTCATACGGCTTTGTGGTTCTTTGCCTTGATAAGCCATCTGCATTCTCATTAATACAGACACTGCCTAGATCCAGTTTTCAAACCAGAAGACTACATTCACTGGAAACACTAGTGCACAAAGTTGTGCAGGAGGGCAGCTGAGTCCTTGCTATGACCAGCAATCTGGAAAACACTGATTTTTCAAGGTAAACTGAACTGACCTTCAATACAAACAAGCACAATGAATCTGGCAGGCTCAGGGTAAAACACACTCCTTGACTCATCCTGTTTCAAGGCTGTTCCCTCCCTACACAAGAAGCCCCCGTGAAGTTGCTGCAGTGTCACACAGGGAGGCCAGGACCTGCTCTGCCTGCAGAAACACGGAGAGAAACCATCAGGTCCTGGTTTC
>NW_010335404.1:22964-31640 GCF_000700745.2 Antrostomus carolinensis
CCAGACAAAAAGCATCTCGGATATCCACATCCATGGTTTCAGCATCACCAAAGATTAGGTGACCTACTAGCATCATGGGGGAGATCAGCAGAAGGCCTTCACCCCTTTCTCCTTCTCCTCTTTGATGTGGAAGCCCCTGGGCAGACTCAGTCTGTTGGCTCTCCTGGGGACTGTCACATGCTCAGCAAAGTGCCACCTCGCCTTACGGCCACCACACCACCCAGGTTGCAGGGTTTACAAGCAGACCTGCTCACTGGCATCCTTCCCACCATGCCAGAAGATGCTGAGTTCAGAGTTCAGCTTGGAGCAGCTTTCAGACCTCAGCAGTAAGGTGTGTGGTGTATGAAGGCCATTCCAGCTCTGACTGCAAAGGAGAAGGAAAAAAAGAAAAAGGAAAAGAAAAAAAAAAAGGTTATCACTGAATCCTTACTCCTAATTGATTCATCATGACACTGAATCCCACAGGTCGGCTGCACACTTTGAGGAGCAACAGGTCCAAAAAATACCTGGACCTGGTCCAGAAAGCCTGTGTGTGACACACGAGTGCAGATGTCCTGCCTGGCAGCACGTTGCAGAAAGGCAGTTGCCATAGCACTCGGCGTGAGCAGTAATTAGGGATGAGATGGGACAATGTCTCTTCTCTAGCCAATGACCCACAGTGCAACTGTGTTTTCCTTGTAGCAGTAATAAACCTTGTAAAAATGACGCAAAGAGGCTGTTAACTTGCTAAAAAGAATCTCTGGAGTCCCAAACCATCAAAGGCGAGGTCTGGACCCAACAGTCAAAGGGATCTCTGCCCCCCTTGACCCCATCTCAGCTGAAGGTCTCCTATAGGATCCATCCTACCTCTCCTAGCAGACCCCTTTATCTAAGCCATGGTTTCACACTCCACCATCCTCAAGGAAAAGCTTTTGGTGTGGATTTCCCTGGGTTTGGAAAGGAGAAAAAAAAAAAATCTTCTGCAGTGTCAGCTCATGCTTTTCAGAGGCTCCTGCGAGTGACCCCACCAGCCCCTAGGGACCCCCTTCCCCTCCCCACAGCCTTGGGCTGTGCATGAGCTGCAAGGTATGATAAGCACAAGTCCCACATAGGTTGGTTTGGTGATAACAACTGCTAGCAGCAATGTTCCCTCTCTTGCTCGTGCAGCTGATAAAACCAAGGTGGGCACTTGGTCAGGGTGGGGAGGATTCAACAGCCCTCCTGTCATACGCTCTCTTTCCACAGCACAACTCTCTAAGTTTCCATTTCCTTTCAGGGAATTGATATCTACCAAAAAGACAGAGGCTGTTACAGCTTAACATGTTATTTGCTCAGTTTCTCATTTTTAAAGACTTCCACATTCTGCTTTATTTCAAGGCTGGTCCAGCTCCTCACTCCCTTCACATACTGATTTATTCTGCAGTCATAGACATTTATGAAGCACCAGGTCCTACCCAGTGCCTAACGTTCTACCTTGCCCTCTGCAAGCCTCCACACAACCTGATTTCCTACCTGCAGCTGCAGGTACGGGTCAGAAATGTCAAGCTGAAGACCCCAGTTACCTCTCCCACATCCTCAAAAAATCCCAAGCTGCAAACCATCACTGATGCAGACCAGATGCTTTATTTCATCAGTAGTTTCAAGACAACCGAAATAACATTTTCTATGTGGTGAAGTATTTGACAGAACAAAATACCCAGCTCTCATCATCAAGGGCACCAAGAAAAGAGACTGGATATGAATAAAAATGAAACAAATGTTGTGGATGCTGTTGGAAAACATGCTGTAAGCTCTTGTTAGTTAAAAGAGAAATAAATGTCACTTTAAAAAAAAAGCAAGGGCAGTAAACTGGCACCTGTGGAGAACGAGACATTTGTTTGTTCATTCAGCAGCAACTGCAATATGGCATTTCAGGCTCTCAGCTGGTGCTAGACTGTCTTGCTTTGTCGCACAGCTCTGGAGCTGAGGTCCAGGTACTGGGCTCAGCCTCAGTGAGGCTCTGCCCTTCCTGCCCTATTGCTTCGATAAATTAACATCAAAAATGCAGGATAAAGGTGCAATTTTATGCAAATTCCTCATCATGAATCCAAATTCCCAAACTCTGTGGAGTGCAGAAGCTCAAGACACCCCACCACTGCCCTTCCTGCCTGCCCTCCGCAAAGCACAGCACCTCATTTGGACTCAATGATCTTAAAGGTCTTTTCCAACCAAAATAATTCCATTATTCACCCCTCATACAGGCACTGTGGGGTCAGGGACACCACAGACTTCTACAACTCAGTTGTGGGCAAGGGCAATTTTTTCCCCCCATCTGTATCCTATCAGGTCATTCACGATCTGCATGTTAAGAGCAAAAATTGGTGGGGTTGTTTCTGCCCATGGAAGAAAATTTTGAGTGATTAAGGCATGTTCCTCCCGCGTTTCTCATTGTACCTTTTAAAACCATTTCACAGTCTAGTGAAAAAAAACAACCCACCTGCTTTGTCAGAGGAGGCCAGAACCTCTAACCACTCACTTACAAAAGAAAAATCTCTTGTAAAGCTCATAAAAACCCCAAACAAGACAACACAATAAAATTCCTGTTTACAGTGCAATTGATATCCTGAAAAATGTATCGATGCAGCACAATGATTTACTAAGCTCCATCCGACAGCTGGTTTCTAAGCACAGTCATCACCTTAAAATAAAACAGACATTTAGTACAGTACTAAACATTTTCAAGTCTCTGCATGTGCCAAATCCCTAATAAATTGAATCTAAACCCTCAACTTTTTTTGAGGGATGACTTGATCTTGAAAATATCACTCTGCCCACAAGTATATCAAAGAACAGAGAAGGCAGGTTTAATCACAGCCTACGAGTAACTTGGGATGGCACTTACAAATTTATTAAGTTGCTGATTATTACAGACACACTTGGGTCCAGTGTGTATATACGTTGGGTTATATCAGCTCTCATTTAATTTATCCCCAGACAGTGCCAGGCAAAACTGGGACTATAAACCTTGGAAGGTCAGGCTGTACATGCCATGGCTAGCACAGAGGAGGCAGAGGTGACTCCTTTGCTCTCAGGGTATTTCCATCAGCTCCACTTTGGAAATAGCATTTTTTTGTGTGTGATATTTTCAATATATTTCATTGATAATGATTTAATTTTGGCACCATGCAGAGCCAGTACCTTCAGCCTGTGTTCTGCATCACAGCCCGCGTGTAAACCGAGCCCTTCATCTCGCACATGTATTTCACCAACAGTAACTGCAGCAATTGCCTCTGAGTTAACAAGGCATCAATTTTGCTGTCAAGCTCGTACAAATGAATCAGCCTCAAGATAGACTTTTAAATACCAGCTGTTCGTGATGCGTTTGGACCGCTCTGTAACATCAACTCAATTAGTGGGATAGTCACTGTAACTATTTTGGCTTATTGTAACAGGGATCCCCTGTTGGGGGAAAAAAAACTTAAAAAATAAAAAAAAAAGGAAGGAAAAGTATGGTTTCAACTTATGACGCTCATTTACAGAATCATGACATATCTCTCCTGCCATGGGGTGCTCAATAAAGCCCTTGAAAACAGAAAGAAACAAAAAGTTGTCTGGCTCCCATCCACCACTCAGCCTTTGAGCCCACCAGTGTTTTCCCAGTCTGGACAGTTCAGTAATATTTTCCCAGCTGCTTTGTTAAAAGTCAACAACATCCACAAGCACATTAAAGCCCAACCAGCATTCAGATGGGACTGCTTCACGCAGGCCTTGCATACAGGGAGCAATCCTACAGTGCCAAACACAGGAGTGGTGGCAACCTGAGCAGCTATCAGGTGCTGCTCACTCACCTTTATACATCACCTCTTCTTCTCCACGTCATGATGCTGAGCAGTGACTGGAGAGTTTCAGGTCATCTCCCCACCAAATACCACTGAGGTGGGGAACTTGAGGGCCCTTGCAAAGCCAACGCTGCTCATTGAGTGCCCACCATAACAGGGACAAGAACAAGATGAGCATGTGAATTCAGTGATAAACCAGTTATAAAGGTGGAAAAGATTTCTGTATGTATAACAGGGACTGGAAATCACTGCCTGGATTTTGGAGCAGCACTGTGCTGGACCCTGCAGGGCTGAGTCACCCAGAGAAGAAGTATTTGCATCTGTTTGACGGCCCTGCTCCGTCACCCTGGGGTGCTGGTGACGCGCTCCGCCCTGGGCAAGAAAGCCAAGGGATGCCGTGATTTTTCACCTTCACGGGGGCAGGTTAACAGCACCAATAACTCTGTGGCTTGCACTGAAGCAATATTCATCTGTTTTTTCACAAACTTCCCTCCACTTCTCTGCCTTCTCATTTCCACCAAAAGAAGTAATCGCTTATGCATGATTTTAACCTCATTATTTCTTTTATCTCAGCCGTGAAACCAATTAAATACTCCTTCCTTTTTTGAGAAGAGGGTCTCTCAGGGTTTTTTTTGCACCAACTTTTTTTGCCAACAACATGAGTCAATCAGAAACGGCCTTTTTCATGAATGAACATTTAACTTTTTGCGTATTTCTGTTTGATACGGACACCTGGACTAACCTGATTTCTATTTGTGATCTCTGTAATCCTGAACTGCAAAACATAGAGGGAAAAACGAATTGCTCAGAGCTGAATGATTTGCTAATTGCCAGAAGCAAATGGTAGGACATGGAGAGCATGAGTTAAAGTTAAATCAGCTTCCTCCTCCTTTTAGATTTTGCAGGTATCTTGGTTGTCACCAAAGTTGTATGTAGGAGAGGAAGAAATCAGAGCAATAAATGTGCAGATTTGGATACATGACACACAACTGGCAGGGAACTAGTAAAACAATAGTAAAGCAAGAAATCCCTGTACTCTCTTGCTTGTATTTTCCCAGTATCCTTGTCTCTCATGTATTCTCTTCTCCTACCACTGGAAAATGATCTAGAAAACCTCTCCCCAGATCCAGTCCCAAGGCAGCCAGCTTGCTCTGCCTACCAAGCAGCAGCTGGAGATGTTTGCTGCTTCATCATGGTGCCCTGTGCACAGTTCTGCAGAAAAAACCCACAGATAAATTTGTAAGACTGGAGCTTAACCTAAAATCTACAATCTCTTTGAATGCCTACATGACTCAAACACAAGTGGCTGATTAGAATTAAATATCTTAGTCACTTCTGTGCTTTTAATGCAAGATCTTGGTATCTTTCCATTCCCTAGAAAAGAAAACCTCTGATACAGAACAGCCCTGCACAATCTGAAGGATAAGTCACCGAGCCCCCGTCCCAGTTAGAAAACCCTCCAGTGTGACACTTCTCTGCTCTGTTTGCACAGATAAACCCTCCCAGATCCTCATCTGCTGCAGTAAACACCAGCCCACTGCTCCCAGCTCCAACCTGCCTTGCTGCTGGATTAACCAGGCTCCCTCCAGGGACCCTGCTGAGAGGCTGCCTGGGAAAACACCTGGGAAATACAATTAGAAATAGAAAAATATTCTCATATGTCTGTTCAAACAAGTTTCTGTGCAGGTTTTCCAGCTTCATGTTTCTCCCAATGACCTTCCCAGTGAGTGACTTATTTTAAAAGCCCTTTCCTTCAGTGAGCCCGAGATGTTTTGTAGCTCTATCAGCATGCAGCTGCTGAGCACCAGCTTGGGCATCAAGTATTTCTTCACTTAAATGAAAAGCAGAGCACAATACAGTTTAAGTGACATGTCGGTAGAGAGAAGAATAAGATAGGACTCAAAAAACATCTTCCACGGAAACAAAAAGAACAAAACCCACCAAATGCCCACGTTCTTGAGAGCCAGAAATTAGAGCCAGACATATAATTTTTGTGCAATCATTTTGTCCCTTTCAGAAGAGACAAGAACTGTCTCTTGAATCAGTTAATCAAAATCTCAGCTGATTATACCATCCGTAGTTTGTTTCCCAGAGACCTAATTGAGAACATTCAATATTCAAAAATTAAGTTGGTTTCAATGGGTACATCTATCTCCTTAGCGTGGGCTTTGGCTCCCAGATGAATCCAGCTCTTCACTGAACCAGGCTTGCAATGCAAATAAGCCAAGATTGGGGGGGGGGGAGGAGGAGGAAAAAAAATACTCAATTATAATTGTTCCTTGCCCAAGAAGTGGAAGAACCTTCTGTTCAAATCTGAGGGGACTGGACTGCAGAAACCTGGAGAAAAGCATGAGCAGCAGAGCACTGCTGCTGAAGTCCCCTTGCCCACAGTGGACTCTATCAGATGGAGTCTTCTCACTCCAGAGGACGCCAGACTTGATGCAGGTTGTGGGAAGGCAAAGCATCTCAGAGGGTAAGCTTGGGGAGACTGTGGTATCCAATGTGGTAACAACAGACCTTTTCCACCAGAGGAAAACAATTACTGGAGCAGGACAGCAGGCTGCTGCATGATGGAAGGTATGGAAGGTGTCCAGGTCTGGAGCAGGGTTCTGGGTTGCAAGGAGGGTGTTGAGAACCTCATGTTCACTTGTGATGATGTGAAGCTCCATTCCTGCCCCAGTTATCAGCTGGAGCACAAGGTGTAGCTTTAGTTTGCACATCAAGATTCCTTGCAAAGATATTGTTTGCTTAATATTCAGGAACTGATTTCAATCAAGCTCCTTTGCCTTTGCCCCTGACCCCACCAGAATGCCACATTGCTCTTACACAACACCAAACTGGGAATTTTCAGAGCTCAGGGTACCACCAAGGCAGAAAGCTTCAAGGCTGCTACTGAGATGTCCTCCTTTGGCTCCTCTTGTGGGGAACAGCATCAGCCCAGACCCCCAACTACACCAGCAGCATCTCACCAGCATCTCCTCCCACTCTTTGGATGCTGCTCACCATTGCAGAGCATTAAGCTCCATAGCCACAGGCACCAAGTGTTTGCACAAGGGTCCAACATCAACCAGCTTTGTTCTCTTGAGTATTGACACAATTGATACTCAGAGAACAGTATTGAACAGAGAAACCAAATTCATCCACGCAAACTAACAGCCCAGTTTTGAGAGCTTCTGACTCTGCAAAAAGCCCTGATGATGTTTGCAGAACGTAGAAATTGGACAAGTGCTGGGGGATTTTTCCCAGCTGAGTTACAGGAGGAAGGGGACTGAGGAGGCCAGGCAGGAGAAGCACACGCTGCCGCGCTCCCTCCCTCGAAACACACACCGTAACCAGCACGTCACAACTGCAGGAGGCAGCTTGTGCTCCTTATTAGCGCTAACACAATCTTAACAGCTTCTCCTGAATGATTAACAGCCAGCAAAATATAGACTTGTCCCTCCTCGTTTGCTCTGCTTCCATCAACCCCAAGTAAGCAGCACTCGCAGCCGGGCCTGAGGAGCGGCTGTCCCACCATGCCAGCCCAGGTTTGGACCCTTCTCAGGCAGCTTCACTTTGCTGGCTAGGAGGTTGCCCCCACCAACAGCTCTGCTTGGGACTGCAGAGGTTTAACCACTCTGCACAGGGCTGGGTACACCCCATCTCCCTGCAAAACCTCCCACCCAAAGCGCCCACCCTGTCCACGCCGAGACAAGCTGTGCCAGCACAGGCTGACACGCTCCACTTCTCAGCGGGACTAATTAGCCCAGGCAGAGAAGCTCATCAGCATCATTACCTGCTTCTGGGGTGGTCCTGCATGGCTGAGCCTCCATCAGCTCCAGGGCTGAACCCAGCACACAGGTTAGTAGCTGCCCTGACTGCACCCCACTACAGCCCCGCACCCCAAAGTGGCCCCAGGTTACTCTGATTCATAATACAGCTCCCTCTGGTATCTGAGCAGCTGAGGGGTTGGGGGAGGAAGGTGGCTCCATGTTTCCAAGAAGGAGGATGTTCAGTATCCGAAGGGTCATGTTTTCCCATCCATCCCACACCATTGTCCCTCCAAGTGCCGCCCTACGTAACCACCAGGAAGGGCAGGAGGTGGCACGCTGCCGAACACAGTGCAGGCTGCAGAGCCCCATCATCTTCAGTTCTCCATTTGTCACAACCCTCCAGCAAAAGGGACAGTCTGGGGAAGCTGTGAAGGGCTTCTGAGAAGAGATACCCCCTTCTGTTAATTATCCTACACTGACGCTCCAGTCTTTTCTAGTGTTTGCCGCTGGAGAGAAGAGCTCATTTAGAGAGAAGGGGGGGGGGGGGGGGGGGAATAAAGCAATTAAAAGAATAGCTATAAGCCTAGCTAAGAGATAATAAATGACAGAGCAGCAGAATGCTAATGCCATGTTCTTGGCTCCTTGTGAATGGACCTTATCAGAGAAGTCCTGCTCCAGTGAGCAGATCTCTCCCCAAAGGATTGTCCTCTGCAGCTATGAAAAATGTACAAGATAGAAAAGGAATTTTTAAAATCCTCTGCCAAGCCTAAATTAGTTTGGTCAACAATCGTGTCTGACCTCCCCCGCTTTCACAAGGACTGAGAGGTGTTCCTTCCTTCTGAGGAGACACAGAGTGGGTGTGAGCACTGGCCCAGGGAGCTGCAAGAAGATAGGAACTGTGGGTCAGACAAAGCAAGTTTTGGCCAGTATCACAGTAACAGCTTGAGAGGGTTTCATCTGGTTATTTGTGATCCTAAAATTGGTTTGTCTTTCCATTTGCAATGACTTTTTCCTTTCAAAGTTGATACATATCATTAGAAAAGGTGCAGAAATTCTGCAAATATAACAGGATTTTCCAGGTGAACATCAATCTAATGTTTTCTAAAGCCCCGTTCTGCCACTAAACC
>NW_010335405.1:0-3087 GCF_000700745.2 Antrostomus carolinensis
GTCCTGGGAGGGGTTGAAGGTGATAGAACATCCCTCAAGGTGGGATCTTGCTCTAGAAACACCTGATTTCACCTGGATGATGCTGTGTGGGGCAGGAAAATGATGTGTTGAAAGCTGAGGGAGGAGCCCAGCTACTGCCTGATGGAAATGAACCATCAAACCCCACTGGTGTCCCCTAAAATCACCATCTCCTGGAGCCCTGACTGGGACCAGTGGGGTGAGACCCCCCCCAAGAGCTCCCCTGGGTGGGCAGCAGGTTGGGGAGCAGCCGTGGGCAGGAGCTGTGGCTGGAGGAGGCTGTGCTGTGGCTGACAACCTCACACATGGGCACTGCCACCTAAAGAGAGGTCTGGAGGGACAGACTGCCACTGTTTTGGGGGGACAGTGACACCAGCAACATCTCTGCCACGTTCCTGGCTCTCCCTGTGTGCCAGACAGAGCCGGGGTGATGATTTGGGGAGCTCAGCCCGTCGAGCTGGAAGCTTTGCAGTCGCTCCCTGAGCATCCAGGGCTCACTGGGGTCTGTCAGGAATCAACTGGCTTCAATTTTTCTCTTGTTTCACCCCATTTCTCACTGTAAACACACACAACCCCCTCCCCCAGCATTACCACCCACCCCTCTATTTACTCTTTTCCAGGCCAAGTTCCTCCCCAACAGTGGTGACTCCACTCTGGCTATGTGTGCCCGCGACGGGCAGGTCCGGGTGGCCGAACTCTCTGCCACCCAGTGCTGTAAAAACACCAAACGTGTGGCACAGCACAAAGGAGCTTCACATAAGGTGAGCCTAGTGGGGTGGGGGACACCTGAAGACCCCCCTTAAATCACCCAGGGGTTGTCCTGCCTCCCTGGCTACCAGAAATCATGAGGGTAGAGCTACTGTTGTGTGATTTTTAATCGCTGAGGGGGGTGAGGAGGGTCTCTGTGCCCTGTAACGTGATGTGGGTGTAAAGAGTTTGGCTCCTGTTAACAGCCAACGTTTTTTTGGGGGAGAAAAAGGGAATCTTGTCACTTTGTTGGGTTAAAAATAAAAAAGAAGGGAACCAATGCCCAAGTATTTATCTTCCAGCTGGCCCTAGAACCGGATTCTCCATGCACTTTCCTATCAGCAGGTGAAGATGCTGTAGTCTTCACCATCGATCTGAGACAAGACCGACCCGCCTCGTGAGTATTCCTCACCCCCTTTCCCCACTGCCAGGACTGGGGAAGCTCTGGGGGGGGAACACTGGGGTGTCCCCTGGTGTGAGTGAGTGACACTGGGCTGTGTAGAGCTGCTCGTGCTGCCTGTTTTATGGGCACAGAATAGGGAAAACAGATTAAAAAAAGCTCTTTTTTAGCTTTTTCAAACAGTGTTGACTTCCCTGAGGTGTGGGGATTAGACCCTGGTCCAGCTCTGACCATCACATCATACAAATATGAGCTTTGTTAATTAGCCAAATCCATTTGAACCTTCATCCTCTTTTAGGAATCCACCCTGTTTACACAGGAAACAGAAATAATCTCGATGTGACAGGTCCTTACACACGCGTGTGGCTGCCAAAAGGGCTCAACTCTGAGGGTCCTGAGCTCAAATCAAGTGGCTGATTAATCACAGCACTGAAATCTCTCCACCTTGGCAGCAGCTCCTTCTCCTGACTCGTTTGTCTCGTGAGCTTTAGTGCACTTAATTAAAAAAAAAACCCCCAAAAAACCCGCAATAATTAGTGAGCAGCCGGGTGGTGTGTGTTGGATTTTTAACCCCTTTATCACCAAGAGATCTGAGATTTCTGCTTTTAGTGACTTGCTATTTTCCCAACCTACCAACCTATTATTTTCAAGCTGGATCCTGTTGAAAACTGAAGCTTTCAACACTCATTTCTCAATGATTTGGGGGGGTTTATTTATCTGTGCCAGATCTTTTTTGTCTACAGCCTTAAACCCCATCTGTTTCATAACCAGGACCAAGAAAAAATAATACCAGGGCTTTTCAAAACAACCACATTTAATCCTCATCATCCATCCCCCCCCCCCCCCACTCTGTTTGGAGAAGAGTCTGTTGGTCAGGAGGTTGATGTGTGTCTGTCCCTCCTCTCCCTTTATGGAGGATCCACGTTGCTGCTGCTGTTTGGGTTTATGGCTCGCAGGCATTTGTCACCCTGGGAGCGTGGAGAGGGCAGGGATTAGAGGCAGACTGGAGGCAGCTCTTGGTTTTAATTAAACCAAATGGTATAATTAGAAGAAAGAGAAGCTTTTGAGCTCACTTTTGAGCTTGCTTTTGAGCTCACTTGAGCTCTCTATTCCTTCTTGAGGATGCTGCCTCAGTTTGTATTCGTCGCTTGTAAAGCTGAACTATTTAATCCCTGAGGGAGGGAGGGAGGGAGGGAAGGAAGGAGGGAGGATTTTGGTTAAATCTGGGCCTTATTACAGCGAAATGGATGGATGGGGGGGGGGGAAATAACAGCAGAGTGTTTCTGCTCTGGATTTAATCCCATTCTGCCTGTCAGGCTGGAGTTCAGGCCCTGAAATCCTTTAGATGTTTCAAAGGGATGATTTCACTCTCTGCACCGTTTGGAGTCGCAGACACGAGCATGGGAAGCTGAAATGGTTGGGGTTTGGGGTTGTTTTGGGTTTATTTTGTTGCTGGTGGTGGTGGTGTGTTGTTTTTTTTTTTTCTCTGGGAGTGAGTAAGAGACTCACGAAGCTTCTGCTTTTCCCATCTGGACCTTGTTTTGAATTTGAGGTGGATTTTTTTGTTGTTGTTGTTACTGTTTTTCCTCGTTTCTTAAAGGAAACTGGTTGTGACAAAGGAAAAGGAGAAGAAAGTGGGTCTGTACACCATCTACGTGAACCCAGCCAACACCTACCAGTTTGCTGTGGGAGGCAGAGATCAGTTTGTCAGGTGAGTCAGTGCTGGGGGGCCCAGACTGAGCCCCCAAAATGGCTTTGAACATCCCCGTGGGGACTCAGTATCCCCAGGAGCCGACTGAGTCAGTCAGTACTACAAGGAGCCCCCAAAATGGCTTTGAACATCCTCATGGGGACTCAATCAGAACCCCCAGGAGCCCCCAAAAGGGCTTTGAACATCCCCATGGGGACTCAATCCGCACCAC
>NW_010335405.1:3118-6546 GCF_000700745.2 Antrostomus carolinensis
CAAATGGCTTTGAACATCCCCATGGGGACTCAATCAGTACCCCTAGGAGCCAACTGAGTCAGTCAGTACCCCCAGGAGCCCCCCAAATGGCTTTGAACATCCCCATGGGGACTCAGTACCCCCAGGAGCCCCCCCAAAATCTGTGACATGCCACAGAAACCCTCGTGCTTTCAATCATTAATGCCTCCACAGCCTGTTCTCCCACAGCAGCAGGAACACAAGGGGGATTAATAGAGGGAGGATTTGGATCTTTTTTGATGTTTAACCCCAGGATTTGCTGTCCTGCTTGTCCTCAACCCGGGAATTCCTTCCCTCAGGAACGAGCAGCGCTCTTAACGAGCTCCTAATAAACCTCCTCTCAGTCAATAACACAGCAGAGGTGAGATGAAGGTTTGGGAAGGTCTCAATTTCAGCAAACCAAGCTCCTCAAGTGACAAACACAAGCCCCCCCCCTCTCCCTTGGTCTTTGAAACACTCAGGGCAGCCCCCTGCGTTGGGACCGAGCTGTCTCCACGCAGCTCCCCGCATCCCTCCCCAGCTCCCCTGTGGATTTCAAGACACAACTCATGCAGCGTCTGTTTTGGGCAAGAAGTGAGTCATGCAGGCACCAAACCTGCCTCCTCCCAGCTCCCCAGAGCGAGCAGAGCCCTGGCATCCTTGGGGGCTGCTCCTCAGGGAACGGGGGGACACGGTAACCCTGCTGTTGGGATCACCGGCGCGACGTCGGCTCCCCGCAGTGCCACCCGTGGGGGTGTCTGGTGTGGAGGCAGCAGCTCCTGGGGTGATGGGCATGGAAAACACATCACACGTGGGCTGACAGACTGCTCAGGCTGTGGTGTTGGGGTCTTGGTGGCTCTCAGAAGAGCCTGAGATCGTTACCCAAAACACAACCTCCTCTCCTACCCGCTCTGCTGCTCTTCTCTGTCCTCCACCCGCATCCCAGTGCCTCTTCCCTTGATTTCCCCCCCTCCATACTGGGCAGCTCCCAGTAGGGCTCACACATCCATGAAGTTGGGGATGGGGGGGTTATCCAGGAGGAACACAAACCAGCCAGGGGACAGGCACGGTGGCAGTCACGTCCCCCTTGTCTGCAGGCTGACAGAGCCCCAGCTCGTGGCCTGCTGTGCACACACACACACACACACACAGGCTGTGACATTGCCACGCGTCACCGAGCAACGTCCCCTGACGTGATGGGAACTGACATGAAGCTGCTCTGGCCGAGGTTTCTGCCTCTGCAGGATGTGGCAGAGCCAGAGCTGGAGCTTCCAGCCAACATCAGAGCAAGGTTGTGGCTTCAGAGTTGGCTCAAACATGGTGTCTGTGGAGTCAGAGAGAGGTGCCACTCAACCCCTCCGTGTCCCAACCCTCTGTCCCCACCAGCTCCACACATCCCTCGTGTCTTGAGTGAGTTCTAAACACTTTCCCATCCTTCCCCCCCACTCTTCCCCCAGGATTTATGACCAGAGGAAAATAGATGAGAACGAGAACAACGGCGTGCTGAAGAAGTTCTGCCCTCACCATTTGGTAAGTGGCTTCATTTTGTGACCTACCAACGTGACAGGCAACACCCAGGGGTGGGGGTTCCTCCCACTTTATGAGTGGGTGGATGGGCAGGGGACATCCCACGGTGGCTGTCACAGAATCTGTCACAGGATGGGCAAACCCTGGGGGGGGAAAATCAGATCTGGTGTGGAGTGACAAGCAGCTGAGTGTCCTGTGGTGGTGGTGGTGACACTGCCTGTGTCAGCCTCACCAGCAGGACCAACCTTCACCCATAGCCAGGCTGGTGCTGGCAGAATGAGACCTGGGATGAGACCTGGGCAGATCTCACCACCTGGATCTGCTGAGTGTTCCCTCAGGAGCTTCGTGTAGGAACATCCAAGAAACACTCACAGGGCAAATCTCTCCTCAGCTTCCTGCCTGGAAAACAGCTCGAGAGGCTGAAAGAGCTGCCTGGGCTGTTGGTTTTGGGAGTTTTTTTTGGTTTTGGGGGGGTTTTTGGTGGGTTTTTTTTCTTCTTTGACCCAAATCTTCCACTGTCCATGAAGTTCCATCTCGATGTGGGGAAGAAGCAGAGGTTTTATGCTCTTGATTTTTCAAGAGCGATCGCTCACACGCTTGAGTTCTTTTGAGTGGGCACGTGGCTGGTGTGGGTGTGCTGGCCCTGAGGAGGAGGAAGAGGAGGAGGAGGAGGTGGTGGTGGGAACAGAACTCTCTCTGTGCTTTCCCCAGGTGAACAGTGAATCCAAAGCCAACATCACCTGCCTCGTCTACAGCCACGATGGCTCAGGTGAGTGACCATCCCATGGCTGGGGGACATCCCCCCACCCCCCCTGTGGGACAGAGCACCCCAGGGGGGGGTCTTTCAACACACCCACCCCCTCACAGAGACCACCACTGTGTGCTCCCCACTAATTCCCATCTCTCCCATCCTACACCAGAGCTGTTGGCCAGTTACAACGACGAGGACATTTATCTCTTCAACTCCTCTCACAGCGACGGAGCGGAGTACATCAAGAGATACAAGGGACATCGTAACAATGCCACTGGTGAGGACTGGGTGGGATGGGTGTCAGGGCTTTGAGGGGGCTCAGGGGTCTCTCCCCAGCTCACTATCAAACTCCCACCACCACCACATCCCCTTCCTCAGCAGCGAGTGAAGCTTCCCCCCTACTCCTCACGCTTGCGACTGGGCTGTGTGGGGGATTCAGGAGGTGGGTGGGGGTGGGTGAGGACAACCCAGGAAAAATAATCACCATTTTTTTTTTTTAGCTGATTTCTGCAGCTCTCAGTGTTTTCATCTTCCTCACAAAGAGCTTGAAACACAACACAAACTCTTGGGTTTGTAAAGAATGAGCTATTATGTGTCTTGAGGGACGGAAAAGATCCGCGCCGGTAACCCTGGAAACTCGTTGGCTGCCAAGCAGGAAACGAATTCATGGCAGGGAGCTGCTGCCCAGCTCCTGATGGTCTCAACCTCAGCTTGGTTCTAACTCTTCTTCTCTCTTTTTTTCAGTGAAAGGTGTCAATTTTTATGGCCCAAAGAGTGAATTTGTGGTGAGCGGCAGCGATTGTGGTCACATCTTCCTGTGGGAGAAATCGTCCTGCCAGATCGTGCAGTTCATGGAGGGTGACAAGGGAGGAGTGGTGAGTCCCAACCACTGCTGCTGCTGCTGCCAGCTGTGTCCTCACCAACACCAGCTTCTGCCACCTGCCCCACATCAATTTGTTGGAGGTTTTCCTGCTTTTTCTACCCAAAAGCTTGGCAGGATTCTTGGTGCCCCACAATCTGGGGTGTTTGGCATCACTCCTGCCCCAGGGAGTGGAGAAAGGACCTTTTTTCCTGCTTTTTCTACCCAAAAACTCAGCAGGATCCTTGGTGCCCCTCGATGTGGGGTGTTTGGCATCACTCCCGCCCCAGGGAG
>NW_010335405.1:6561-7972 GCF_000700745.2 Antrostomus carolinensis
AGTGGAAGAAGGGACCCTTTTTCCTGCTTTTTCTACCCAAAAACTCAGCAGGATCCCTGGTACCCCTCGATGTGGGGTTTTTGGCATCACTCCCGCCCCAGGGAGTGGAGAAATGACCTTTTTTCCTGCTTTTTCTCCCCAAAAACTCAGCAGGATCCTTGGTGCCCCATGATCTGGGGTGTTTGGTATCGTTCCTATGCCAGGAAATGGAAGAAGGGACCCTTTTTCCTGCTTTTTCTACCCAAAAACTCAGCAGGATCCTTGGTGTCCCTCGATGTGGGCTGTTTGGCATCACTCCTGCCCCAGGAAATGGAAGAAGGGACCCTTTTTCCTGCTTTTTCTACCCAAAAACTCAGCAGGATCCTTGGTGTCCCTCGATGTGGGCTGTTTGGCATCACTCCTGCCCCAGGAAATGGAAGAAGGGACCCTTTTTCTTGCTTTTTCTCCCCAAAAGCTTACCAGGATCCTTGGTGCCCCACAACCTGGGGTGTTTGGCATCATTCCTGCCCCAGAGAGTGGAGAAAAGACCTTATTTCCTGCTTTTTCTCCCCAAAAGCTCAGCAGGATCCTTGGTGCCCCACAGCCTGGGGTGTTTGGCATCACTCCTACCCCGGGCAGTGACAGAGGGGACATTTTTCCTGCAGTGACAGAGGGGACAGCTGAGACAAGACTGGCACGGGCCACAGCTCTTGGGAACAACCCTGGCATATGAAATCCCACAAGGATTTCACTCAAGACACCTCACAGTGGGGGGTGGATGTTTTGTCACCAAAGGGGTGGGGACATCAAAGTTGCTGCTGTCCAGGATGAGGGGACAGCCAACCCCTTTCCCTTTCCTCCTTGCTGGACACGCAGCTGCGTCCTCAACTCGGTGACATCCAGGAAAAGGGACACAGCTGCTCTGGGGACACCAAATTTCTCAGGCTCCAGCCAAATTTCCCAGGCTCTGGCCACCAACAGTCACATCCCAAGTGGCCTTTGGGATCCGTTCCCGGGGTGGCAGCTGGTGACAAGGCTCCTGGCATGGGACAAGTCTTGGGGCTGGCACTGAGGGGACAGCAGGTTCCTCGCTGGCGCGGGGACGGGGAGCAGAGCTTTGCTCCCAGCAGACAGTCTCCTTTTGTCTGGGTGGCTGTGGCTCAGTGTCACAGTTCCTGGTGGCTGCTGGCACTGTCACCCTCAGCTGTCACCACGAAACCACCCTGACAATCAAAACCAACCCCGGGCTGGATGGATGTGACCCGTTTCCTCCCTGTTGTCATTACACTCATATAAACCTCAAAATCACTTGAAAACACCCCAAATTTTGAGGTTTGCTTGTAGGTGGCACTCCTGGTGACACTAATTTAGGGTGACACCCCCCCTTTCTCTCACCCCCCCCTGCAGGTGAACTGCTTGGAGCCCCATCCCC
>NW_010335406.1:0-1366 GCF_000700745.2 Antrostomus carolinensis
TGCTGGCAGGACTTGTGACCCTGTGGGGAACTGTGCTGGAGCAGTTTGTGAAGAACTACAGCCTGTGGGAAGGACTCACATTGGAAAAGTTCATGGACAACTGTCTCCTATGGGAGGTACCCCACACTGCAGGGGAAGAGTGTGAGGAGTCCTCCCCAGGAGGCAGAAATGTGCTTAACTGACCACAGCCCCCATTCCCTGTTCCCCTTTGTTGCTGGGGGGAAGGAGGGAGTGAGTTTGAGCCTGGGAAGAAGGGAGGGGTGGGGGGAAGGTGTTTGAAGACTTGGATTTATTTTTTATTATTCTACTCTGATTTGATTAGTAAGAAATTAAATTCATTTTTCATTCATTCCTGAGAGAATCCCCCCGCTGTGTTCCGGTCAATCCTCATTAACATACTGAACGTGACATTTTATGATGTGGAATATCTCATTGGCAGAGCCAAATGCCAATTTGGGGTTTTGCTAATTGGTGCCCTTGGAAACACATTGAGAGGACAATTTTAGCTTAATAATTAAAGTTACTGTCTGTCCGTTACTTGCTCAAACTGCTCTTCTAGTGACCACATGGTTCCTTCTGTGTTCCCTACTCCCCAGCTCTGCACAGACCACATCTCCTCAGCCTCAAGGAATTGCAAATAAAACGTCTCTTTTGGCTCCTGCTACCTTTGTGTCAACCTCACCTTGGCTGGTGCTGCAGTGTGCTGGGACTCCTACAGCCTTTCCCACTTGTCCTTGGGGCTTCTCACTGCACCAGTCACAGCCTTGATTGTCCCCTTGGGATGTCCCTTGGCTCATGCTCAAGCCCCTCTTAGCTTGGGGATGGAGATGCACAAAACAACCTGTTGTTCCCAGTGGGAGCAAACAGCTTGGGCTTCCTCCTGCCAGGTAGAAAACCAGGGACAACCAGGAGAATTAGGGCACAGAAGCCACCACTTTGGTTTCTCTGTTAGTGCCTCTGGGTGGACAGAGCAGGCTTTGGCTTCCTCCAGTGCAGGGAGACAGGGTCTGGGGGTGGGGGGCAATGGGTCCTGCTGTTTCCTCCCCCAGCTCCAGGCTGGGAGGGTCCCTGGGGAAGTGCTGGCAGGGAGCTGAGCAAGGCCTGTCCTGCTGGCCGGGGACAGCAGGTGGCAGCAAGAAATTCAGGTCCCTTTGCTCTGAGTTGAGCATCAGGGCCCCTGTGTGTTGACTTCTCCCTGGCATTTCACCTGCAGGCAGGAATCTGCAGCTCCAGGCTGGCTGCTGACCTGGGGACAGTGAGATCTGACACAGACTCTGTCTTCAGTAGGTTCTGTGCTGCTTTGGGTTCATCCTTGTAGGCTCTCTGAGGTCATGGCTGCAAGGTCCTGCACCTGGGTCGGGGCAAC
>NW_010335407.1:0-989 GCF_000700745.2 Antrostomus carolinensis
CCTGGCCCCGTCCCAAGCCCCCTGCTGTGCCACGGCGAGGGGCATAGGTTCCCGCATGGTGCCCGTGCCCTGCCCCACGTGTCACGCCGCTACTCTTCACCTCTAATTGTTAGCAATAACGCGCGCGTCCCTGGGCAGCGCTGCCTGTGCCAGTGTCTCCCCCGGTGTAGAGTTCTAAAGTATCCTAGATTTTAATGAGATTTATATTCCTGAGGCTGTGTCCTGCTGTGCCCTTCTTTGGGGACCCTGAGGGGGGTTGTTGGAGAGTGGCAGACTGTGTCCCATGAGTGCAGCCCTTTCCCCCCTTGGATACCCAGCACTGGAACTGAGCAGCCAGGCTGGGCACTGGGGAACATACCCTCGCCCTGCTTGGACCTAAAAAACCAGCTGGAGCTAAGGCAGAGGATGGAGGACAGGGGATTGTCCCTCCTGGGGGGAGAGCACTGTCCCCAAGCAGGGTGAGGGGCAGCAAGTGTCCACGGCACAGTGAGGGCAGCTGGCTTTGCCCCACGCGTGCCCTGGGCACCTCACCCTAGCTGGGGCTGGGCACCCTGCAGGGCAGGAGAGCCCCCAGTGCTGCCCCAGGGCTGAGTGAGCTGGGGGGGTTCCAAGGGTAGGTAGGGCAGGTGGCAGTGGCAGGCAGAGCTGCCCCCCACCCAATCCTACTGGATGCTGCATCTCATGGGGATTTCCCCCCCCAGCCCCACAAACCCTGCAAACTTTTGAAACTTTTATTAAATACAAAAACCCCGGTCTCTACGACCGAACGCTGCATTCAACGTACGCTCAAAAAAAGGGTAAGACATTCAAATGTACAAAAATCGCCGGTGCCCCCCGACCCGGCGTGCTGCTCTGCTCCCAACCCCACTGCTCCCGGCCCCCCGCGGGGTGTGTGGGGTGCTGGGGCTCCCAGTTCCAAGGAGGGGCACTGGGTGCCCTCCCTGCACAGCCCTGGCCTCTCCTGCCCGCAGCTCCCCTGCCCCAGGCCT
>NW_010335407.1:1575-1787 GCF_000700745.2 Antrostomus carolinensis
GGTGCAGGCACAGGGCCCCTTCCCGGGGCTGCCAGAGGCTGCCCCCTCCCTCTGTGCTGGGAGCTGCACACAGGACGGCTGGGCTTGTCCGCTGACACACCGAGTATGGGGCGGGGGTCCTGCAAACATACTCGTGGGGACAAGGGGGACAGAGAAATCCTGGGGATCAAGGGGCTGGGGGGCGGCCGTCTCCGGAAGGCAGCAGAGTGGGC
>NW_010335407.1:2292-2603 GCF_000700745.2 Antrostomus carolinensis
GCGGTACCTCCCGATGCGGATGTCGGGCCTTGACACCTTCATGCCATTCAGGGAGATGCTGCGAGGTGGGAGCCGAGGGGGATCAGTGTGCAGCACCAGGGTGGGACATTCCCTGGCCCCGAGACCTCCGAGGTCAGCCCCCAGCCCAAATAAACTCATCAATGCTTAAACAAGGCTGTGCCAAGCCAAGCTGAGCAAAGCCAGACCATGACCAGGCCAGTGCCATGACCCGGCCAGTGCCCCAGCCAAGGGTTCCTTGTGCCTCATGGCCGAGGGTGCCCAAAGCACCACTGCCACCCGGAGATGCCAGC
>NW_010335407.1:2657-2887 GCF_000700745.2 Antrostomus carolinensis
CCACTCACAGCCCTCTGAACACATTAAGGGCTGCCTGAAGCTCTTCCAGAGCTCCACACACTGCTCGGCTCCCTGATCCCCGAGCCCACCTCGGACAGAAACAGCAGCCGTGCCACCCGTGCTCGCGGCACACGCAAGGGTGGTTTTGGGCCATTATGGGCTCATTGTGCACCACTGGCCATGTGCTGCTCCCCCCGCCACTGTCACCAGGAAACCCACGGGAGATCAAG
>NW_010335407.1:3025-3366 GCF_000700745.2 Antrostomus carolinensis
ACTGAGGAGTTTTGCATCCCAGCCCTGGATGATTCCAAGTTTAGCATCCTGACCCCGGCCTGGAGCGGAGCCCGCAGGCACACCGCCCCACTGGTGCAGCTCATGCCACAGCGGCAGGGGACTGGGCCCCATCATGCTGGCGGGGTTCAGCCAGTCCCACAGCCCCCAACACCCCGGAAGGGGCCAGTTCAAACCATGAGGGTCACCAACCCTCAAGTTGGAGGGTAATTAAATCCCTCCCTGCCATGTGGCATACCCCGTGCACATCCCCCGCAGAACTGGGAGTCCTGGTGCTGCTGAGGGTGCCAGGTTGGTGCTTGGCAGAGATCCCCAGCGCACCC
>NW_010335407.1:3392-5556 GCF_000700745.2 Antrostomus carolinensis
CAACCAACCAGCACTGGCGAAGGGTTGGCACCTACCGGTTAAAGATGTCATCGTCCTCTCCTCCCCAGCCCCAGTACTCATTGGGAAAGCCATTGATCTTCAGGAACTGGGACTTGCTCAGCCCAGAGACACCGCCAAAGTAGCCGGCATAGGGCAGCCTGCAGGGTGACAGCAAACAGGTCAGTCCCAGGGACAGGCAGAGAGGGGGGCCAGCCCCACAGGGACCCCCAGGGACAAGCACCAGCCCTCCCCTGTGTCACCCTCCCACCCAGGGCTCTGTGTCCTCTCCCATCCCACGTCTGGAATTCAAACCAGCGACCCCATGCCCGCCCTGGGCTGGTGGCCCCAGTGTCATCCCAGCCCTGGCCAGGGAAACACCCCAGCCCCGCAGAGCACCCACCTGAACCCAAACTTGTCCATGCCAACGGCAAAGTGCCGTGGCTGCTCGTAGCAGCGATAGAGGTTGCGGTCATCCATGGGGATGAGGTCCACATCGCTGAAGATGAAGCAGTCGTACTCCTCGTCGTCCTTGAGGGCCTCCAGGAACCCCACATTGAGCAGCTTGGCCCGGTTGAAGGTGTCCTCGCCAAACTGCAGGGCAGAGCTCAGCAATGCCTGCCTGCCTGCCCACCCCGGCCCTGCCAACCCCTCTCCCCTGCCCACCTCACCTGGTTGATGATGTAGATGCCATAAGCCACCTTCTGACGGCGCAGGATGGGGTGCAGGTAGTGCAGCCAGTACTTGAGGTGGTGTTCACGGTGCCGGAAGGGGATGAGGATGGCCACCTTCTGCTGGGGCAAGCAGTCCGGGGGAGTGTACTTGCCACCCTGGCGCACGTCAGGGTTCTCCCGCTGCACCCGCTCCATGCTCATGGGAGAGCTGAACTCGATAAGCAGGCGCCCGACTGCAAGAGGGAGGGCAGGGTGATGCTCACAGGACAGGACACAGTCTGGGTCATGGTCACCCACTGCTCCTGGCCAGGCTGGTGAAACAAACAGTGAAGGGGACCTGCAAGGGGGATCAGCACTACCGAGAGCAGAGGACAACCAAAACCTTTCCCAAACAGGGGCAGAGAGACTGGGCAAGCCGCTAACAAAACCTGAAGAAATCAGCTGTCCTGGTACCACTTCCAGGCTCGGGTTTCTCCACTGCTTCACCCCCAAGACTGCCAGAAAGTCATGTCCAGGGCACAGGGATGCCACCCACATGTGCCCACTCCAACCCCACACTCAGAGCCAGAGCCCAACTGCCCACCATGCTCACCCCGCATGTCTCACCTAAGCCGGGAGGCATCTCCTGACAGGGCTGCAAGGGCTTCTCAGTGGCAGACTGGTTGGTGCTGGGCTTGACACTGGGGGATAGGGCCTCAGCACCGGCTGGCCCGTAGCTGGGGACGGTGCCGTTGGGGCGGGAGGAGTTGGAGAAGGGGTGGGCGCGCGAGGCGTTCCTGGCGTTGAAGCGGCTGAAGAAGTCCAGGTGCTGCGCGTAGACATCGAAGTAGAGAATCATGATGATGACGAAGTGGAGCAGGCAGAGCAGCAGCACGGCCTTGCAAATCCTTTCCAGGGTCACCCCCAAGAGCAGCCTGGTCATCTTCTGGGCACGGGCAGGTGGACATGTGCGCTCAGCAGGGCAGGGGGGCGGCTCCAGCCGCGGTCCTGATCCTGCCGAGACACCCCACAGTCAGGACAGCACCAGCCTGAGCCCCCAACCCGAGTTCGAACGACACCAGGACAGCAGGAACAGCACAGGTCTGATGAGGAGGTGATGGGCTCGCAGGTCGGTACACATGAGAGCGCCCTGTGGGAAGCTGTGCTCACACCCCTGCTCTGAAGGCACAGCCATGAAGACATGAGAGGTCCCCAGCTCCATACAGCAAGTCTCCTCCCTGCTTTCCAAGGCCAAGACCAGGCCAGACCCACTCTCTGTCCCCATTCCCGCCCCCAGCAGGGGACAGGGACACCTCCAAGGGTGCCACAGAGAGCCTGTGTGGAGGCTGGGCCCTTGGATAAGGCCATGTTCTCCAAAACCCGGCCAGCCTGGGGTGTCCCAAGGGCATTGTGGTTGTCCCCACCAGCCACCCCTTTCCGAGGCACCCCATTGCCCTGCTTGCCATCCCAAACCCCCAGCAGTGCTGCACCCCAGCAGCGGCGCGGGAGCGGGG
>NW_010335407.1:5810-6031 GCF_000700745.2 Antrostomus carolinensis
GCGAGGCCCCCGGGACACGGGGAGCCGCCGGGAGCCAGGGTCCCCTTATCTCCCACATGACACCTGGAGCTGGGCCAGAGCCCTGCTGGGAAGGCAGCTGGGAGAGTCACCGGAGAGCCCGGCCAAGCCAAACTGTCCAGCCCCTCCCAGTCCCACCACTGCTGGGGATGGGGCCACAGCACGGCCATGCACCCCACTTCCCGCCTGGTCCGTGTCACAGT
>NW_010335407.1:6256-7141 GCF_000700745.2 Antrostomus carolinensis
GGCCAGGGGGGCCCCCCGGGGAGCTGCAGGGCACGGAGCCGGCAGTGACAGCAGCACCGGCTGGGAGCAGGGATCGGAGTCGAGGTGTGAAGCAGGACCCTCTGCCCAACCCTGCTCTGGTTGCCCTCTCCCAGCCACAGGGCTGACCCCGGCAGGCAGTGGGGTGCTGGCAGGAGTCACCGCAGGCAGGGACGTGCTGGAAAGGGCTCTGAGCCCAATGCTACACCTGTGCCCACCCTCTCCGTAGGATGCAGAGCGGGGTCCCTGTGGGCAAGGGTCTCCTGGCACATCCCAGCACCCCAACCTCTCAGCCAGGTTATTTCTAGAAAGTTGCTCTCTGGAGAAAAGCTGGGTTTGCTGTTATCTCCCAAACCTTCTCAGGGTCAAGACGCCCTGTCACTGAGTACAGCCCTTGACGTAGGGACCTGCTTACCCCCAGTGCCTGCCAAAAACCTTCCCCAAAAACCACAGCCCTTGCAGCAGGCAGCACATGGAGTGGCAGCATCTCGACAGCCAGGTGAGGAGGTGCTAAGGACAAGTCAGAGCACATTTTAGGGACCTTTTAGTGGGGTGATCCATGAGGTGAGTGGAGAGCGAAGCCAGACGGGAACAAAAGCAAAGTGCTCCATTGAACAGCAACCACAAACACGAGCGGGCTTAAAAATACCCACTAAGCGAAGGGTTATGAAATATGATGTCATCTCCCCCCACCTCAGCATCTTTGCAGGGTACAAGAGGCCAAAAGCAACCTGGGGTTGGGGAGTTGGTCTCCAGGGATTCACCCTGGTGTGGTTAGTGATGCTTGGTTTGGAGGGGATGCGAATCCCCATGGGAACCATCCCTCTTCCCGCAGGACATCCCTAGGCCAAGAGAAAGGAAGGGCGG
>NW_010335408.1:0-202 GCF_000700745.2 Antrostomus carolinensis
CCCCCGGGGGGTGTCTGGGCCCCCCGTGGGGTATCTGAGCCCCTCCCGGGGTGTCTCTGCCCCCTCGTGGGGTGTGTTTTCCCCTCCCGGGGTGTCTGTGTCCCTCATGGGATATTTCTACCCCTCATGGTGAGTCCCTCGTGGGGTATTTCCGCCCCTCCCGGGGTGTCTGAGCCCCCCGTGGGGCGTCTGAGCCCTTCGT
>NW_010335408.1:395-931 GCF_000700745.2 Antrostomus carolinensis
TGAGTCCCTCATGGGGTATTTCTGCCCCTCATGGGGTGTCTGAGCCCTTCGTGGGGTATTTCTGCCCCTCTTGGGGTGACTGAGCCCCTCGTGGGGTGTCTGAGCCCCCCAGCCCAGCCCCCCATGGGGTACCTCCACCCCTCCACCCATTTTGGGGCTCCTCTGCCTGGACCATCGTTCCCCCTCCCGGCAGATCCCGGCTGCAGCCGGCCCCGCTCAGCCCTGCAGGGAAACTGCAGATCCTGCGGAAAGGGAAGCGAAACCTCTCGTGTGACTCTTGCCCAATCTCCCCGCTGGGACCTGACTGGTTTCACTGGGGAGCACCTGATTTTGGGTGAAAAGAGAGATTTTAATGACGAATCTACCTTGTTCTGCAGGAAGTGTGGGTGCAAGCGGGTTCTCCGTTACCGTTAACGAGGGGAGTCGAGCAGATGAGCTCTGTGATGTGTTATGGGTGCGTTAAAACAGATCAGTGGTGGGACCTGAGAGGCGGCTCAGACATCAGTCAGAGAATCACAGAATCCCAGACTGGTTTG
>NW_010335409.1:0-32626 GCF_000700745.2 Antrostomus carolinensis
CCCCTCCCCCCCCGCCGCAGGGGGAGGGAGGAAAAAAGAAACTGGCACCGTGGGATTTCATCAGCTTCTTCTGCCTCCGTGCATTTAACCTATTTTCCTCTCCTTTGATTATGTAAGAGGAACGGTGTAGAGAGGAGCAGTGAGCAGGGATGGCTGATGGGCCTTCTGAGGAATTACCGGGGTTTTTACGTCTAGCTGGTTGGCCGAGTTGGCTCTGGGAAATGCCGGAGAATTACGTTTCGGTTTTTTGCTTGTATTTACATTTCTTGTTCTGCTCCAAATATTGCAGCGCAGTGCAGGAGAGAGAGGCAGGGAGTGGAAACGGAGTGAAATTGGCCAAGTTTTTTTATTTCACACTGAGTGAAAAGTTAGGGAGAATTGTAAGTAAAGATCCGGTTCTGTTGATGTTATCGTGTAAGGAAGTACATATGTATTTCCTTATCTTTAATCTCAGCCTAAGATATGAGTTTATAGCATAGTGTATTTATGTTTTCCTGATACTCATCTTTTAACCTGTTTATGTCATACTGACTATTTATTTGAGCTTTGACACTTTGATTTGAATTGTCTCTCTATGAGGTGGTTTTCATTTTCAAACTTATCAATAGGAAAATGTAGATGGAGGAGATGTGCTTTCTGAAAATGAAGTCTTTTTGACTGCAGGAATTTTCTCTTCAAAACAACAACATAATTTAAATTTGCTGTGTATTTTTGCAGGCACTGAAAATGTAGTGTTGGAAATACTTATTTGAGTCAGGGTTTAGGGGAGGAAAATGACCTTGTGGTGAAGTGATTTTTTTTTTTTTTCCCCCTGTGAAAGCTGTATAGAAACCAAGGTATTAATAAATATTTCACTTTTGTTTATATAGCTTTCAAAACTGTCCTTTCTGGTATAAAATACTTTTGAGTACTGTTATAAGTATTTTCAAGCATCAGCAAAATAAAGCTAGTAAGTTTTATTTGTTTTGCTGTTTGTTTTCTAAAGTACGTGGGGCGGTTTTATTTTTGCTCTTGGATGGAAAATAGGAAATTAAAGCTACTTACAGGGGAGCAAAAAAAGTAGTAGTTTGACAACAATGTGTTTGGAGCACCACACAGTAGGCTGGTGACACTGTGAGGAAAAAGAGAATGGAGATGGAGTTAAAGAACAACATGTACTAGGAGCAACCAGAAGCAGTCTGCAGGGTGGTGTTTCACTGCAGAATTCTGGTCAGTAGATAAGCACATGCCTTTACCATCCATCTGCTAAGCTGCTGGCGAGAGGAGTGTTTCTCAAAGTGGTTGTTCCTGTATCTCTTCTGCATTGCTGCAACACCATCTGTCTGGTAAACTTCTGAAGATCAAATATTACACTTCTAATTCACTTAAAATTTGCTCAAACATAGATGACCCGATGAATTGCTCAGTTGATATGGTGAGTGCAGGTTGGCCTGGTCTGATAAAGGGAGACTATTATTAGTGAGGCAGTCTTGCTAGAACAGAGTGACAGAATGACATTTCTGGAAACCAGTCTGGTGATTTTGGCAGCAGCTAGTCTAGCACTTCAGGTTGAGAAACTGCGAGTGCTGAGATGAAAACTAAAATATGTAAGAAAGACAATATACCACATATTCAGGGATATAATAATGAAACAGTTGAATTATCTCAATCATGTGATGTTTAATAACAATGATTTTAAGTGCTATTTTTCATATACTTTACTATATATAAAGACAGTTGACACTTTAAAAGTTGAATTTCTTTGATTCTGTAGCTTAAGTAAATGCCATCCCCTTTTAACAGACTTCTCCGGTACGGAAAGTAATTCCAGAGAGAAAGATGGACTTGATTAGATTCAGACTGACTATAAAGAATTTCAATTTCCTATTCATGTTTGGGCCAGAAACATGGTTTACAAAACAGATATGATTGGTTGGTGTTTTTATGTTTTTGTTTGTCCAGGAGCTGAAGTATTTGTTTTGGGAAAAAGAAACAAAGTGATCTGTCTTCCTTCTTGAGTTAAACAAAAGTAGGACTAGAACACACACAGGGAAGAACACATGCAGGGAACTGTTTAAATGTGTTCCTGTTTAATCTGTTCATATTTAGACGTTATTCTTCTGTCAGAACAAACTGTGAATTGTGCTACAGTTGTAACAGCCAGTAAACAGTCATGGTTTATGCTGGTCTGCATAGGGTGTCCTCCATGTTGTTAGAAATGGGTTGAGGAGTGTCTCTTTGTTCCTGTCCCTTGATCAGTCGTATTTACTCACAGGGGTATTGCTGTGTAAACAGTCTTGACCATGACTGTGCAGATGGCATAAACCACATTGTATTACCAAATCATATGCTTGCTAAGTAAGTCTGAGTATGTGAGAAGAACACGGGGTGAAGTTGTCCTCGTTATTTGTGATTAATTAGTATTTAACATATCTATAGCAACTTGAAATATTCTGTCAGGTTTTTTTTATTTAACTACAAAGAGTCTTTTTAAAGCCATACTGCGTTATAGGACTCTAGCAGAGAGTTACATGTTCAGATGTGGTGAAAATATTGTTAAGTTTTCTGCTGATGTTTCATGAAAAAAGTGCCATCTATACTTATAAATATAAGATCAGAATAAAATACCAAATATAATATATTCATAGCAGATTTTTCTTAAGACTCCATTGTGCTATTGTTTTATAAATATGCAAGTAACTGAATTTCAAGTTAAGTTGGTAGATAAATTACTTGTTGCAGAAAATGTTGATGTAATGACATTCACATGTAAGTGAGTTAGTCTGTAGAAAGAAGCAGATGATGTATCTGTGCTCGTGTGAAATGTACATGCCTGATGCTTGTAGGCCCAACAAAGGATGGAATTACAATCATTTGAACTAAAAGTTGGTGAATTTATGTCTCTCCTTTCTTTTCCAACAGAGAATATGAAACAGGAGCCAAAATGACATCCCGATTTGGAAAGACCTACAGCCGGAAAGGGGGAAACGGCAGTTCCAAGTTTGACGAAGTATTCTCCAACAAACGGACCACCCTTAGTACAAAATGGGGAGAAACCACCTTCATGGCCAAATTAGGACAGAAGAGGCCCAGTGTCAAACCAGATATTTCCGAAGTTCCTAAAAAACCCAAAGTTGAAGATGAGGTAACAGAGGATCCATTTGGATTTGACAGTGATGAAGAATCTCTTCCTGTGTCTTCAAAAAATGTGTCACAGGCTAAAAGCTCCTCTCAGCTGGAACCTGGTGAAACTGCTCAGTCTGAGGACTTCACTCCTCTACTTGAAGCTAACAGCAGAATTAGTCAGCCAGACAGTGGAGAAAACGTTGCATCCAGCAAGTGCATGTCTTTTGACAATACTGTTCCTCTCTTAAAAGAAAAGAGCACAAGCAAAAATGTGGAAGATGGAGAATGCAAAGGCAGCAGTGCTAAACTCGTAACTGCAGGTACGTTTACTCAGTTGTACAGATGGTTCTGTTATGCTCTGATTTTTCCTAACCTACATTTAGATTTCTTGTTTTCAGGGGTTAATTAAATGTTCTAATAAAACTGTGGGGCAATTAATTCTTAATTATAAGGAATTGTAAAGGATACGCTATTTAACTAAAAAGCCAGGAAGCATTCTGAATTTTATACATTGCTCTGAGATCCTTGGCACTCTAGTCCTTATGTCTGCAAGTTGAGAGTCAGTACTTTAGATTCAATGTAGTATGTTAGTCCACCTTGAGTAGTATGGAATAATACCTTCATTTTCTAAAACTTGTTCTGAGCTCAGTGCATTTGTGTTTTTTAACATAGTATTTTGAAGAGTGATGAGCTGGTGATAACTGAATGCTGAGTGCTTTATTCTTAAGTTGCTGGCTTTAATTTAGTGCGGGTACATGGTTACCACCGTGCAGGTGCAGATACAGCCTACAGCTTGCTTTGTTATTTGGATGGAAAAAGTAGTTTTCCAAACGTAAGTTGCACAAAGGTATATATGTATTTTTTTAATTAGCACATCTTTATCAATGTGTACGTAAAAACTTTGGACCTATGGAACAGAATTCTGTCAGACTTCTTTTAGGGGCTGTTTTCAGGCTCTGAAGTGTTTGTAAGATATCTGAATACTTTTGAGAGGGAGTTCGCAAACCCCATGGAGCTTAACATCAGTGCAGTTTTGTTCAAGTCATTCTTAGACAAGATCAGATGTTATTATATCTCACTGGAAGTTTTTGTATCATCATGGGCTGGTTAAACTGCAGCTTCTAAAATTGGGCAGAAGATCACATTAGATGAACCTCGATGAAGATGACACCTACTGACTTGCTCTGGGTTATCATAGCCAACTTTAACGAGAAGAACTTGGTAAACTTTCAATTCTCAGATATAGTGGACTTAACTCTAGGGTCAGGAGTTTGAGTGGACTTCTCCAGTTGTAATACAGTGGACAAGAAGATACTGAATAGTGGAGGATACACATAGCTCAGTTATGCCCAAGATAATTTTCTTAGCGATATAATACAAGAAACACCAAGAAATGTTGATTTGAACCGTAGTTTGACAGACACATTGGTGGGACGTGATTCTTACTCTTCTTTTTGCTGCTGAAATACTTCTCGTTTTCATATGTTTTTCTGCAGTTTATTTATCTGTATGTATGATCTACCTTCTGGAAATACAATTTATGTTTTGCTAAGTTTGAATTTAGTTTTCTTAAGAGATTGACTAGATTCATCCCTCAGTTATTTACAAGGAGAAGAAATAGTAATGTGTTTCATTGGTTGCTAATGAGAGATTGTAGCAGAGCAAGTCTTACAGTGCAGTGGTTTCCATGTAGAAAAGCTTTGTTAGAATGGTATTTTTCAGGTTGGAAAAGATGTGAGAGCTGTGGGGAGAAAATGTGATGGAGCTCTAAAAGTTCATAGTGCATGAAAGACCAAAAGAAACAGACTTCAGCAGTTTCATTGGTGCTTCTGCATAATAAAATGCAGTATTTAGTGCAGAAAAACTTTTAAATTTGATGTCTATTTAAATTCTAGAACTCCGTGTTAGACAATACTATATATACCATAAGTATATACAGCTCTAAAAGGAAGGAAGCTGGTGAATGTTGGTGGATAAGTCCATCAGTGGCTGTTGAGTGTGGTGGTGTTCTGAATGCAGAGGAGGTTACTTAAGCAACAGTTTACTGAAGGAGTTTTGTTCTTGTGTGCTTTCCTGAAGTATTTGTTACTGACTACAGTTCATCCAGAAGTAGTGAAGGGCAAGGTGGATCTTGACCTGATGTTGCTGTTCTTTCAGAATCTATTACATTCTGCTTACACTGAGTCAAATGAAGGCTAAAACCTATTTCATAACTTCAGAAATTAAATTCAGCTGGGAATGAATCTTTGCAAAACATCCTAGGAGGGTCTTTAAATAAGGGTAAGGAAACCAAGACTGTAGTTTTGGTGATGGTGTTTGTTTTGGATGGTTAGTGTAAATGAAACTTGGATGGTTTAAGCAGCTATTATGCTTGTGTGTAGGCTGATCCAAAATAAATAAATAAATAAAGATTGTCTCTGAGTACGTCATTCAGAACATTGAGCAATTGGAGATAGTGGTATAGTTAGCCAGTCTGAATGTAGGTACTTCAAAGGCTTCTTTGTTATATTGACTGTTAAGTAAAGTTTGATGATATGAGGCTATCTTTCAGAACTGGGGAGAATTAATTTTATTGATTTTAGGGGTGGGGGTGTGAGGGAAGAGGGAACCTGGGGGAGAAAAACTGCACAACAAAACCAAGGTTGTTTCTCCTTGTGTGGTCTTCCTCCTTGTGTGGTCTTCTAAGGTATAGTGTATATACTTCTGCTTATATGTCCTCACCATCCCCATAGTAGTTTTCACCTTCCTGGTGACTCTTGAACTCCACGAGGTTCAACCAGATTTGTTCAAACGGCTTGTAGATCCTTGAGACAACAAGCTCTACTACTACTGAAGAGGAAAGAAAGAAAAAAACCAAACCCACACCAAACAATGTTAATATTCCCATTGTGAGAGACACTGCAGTCTGAGCTCAGCCTGAACCCACATACAACTGTGTATCTTTAGGTATAGGAAACTGGGCTCTATTGGTACTGATGTTCATGAAATGGCTTGTTAACTTGTTTTAAGTGCAGTTTGCTAGTCCTTGTCCTGGTACTGAGTAGACAGTGTGTGAATTGAAGTCTCAGGACTTCCTGATAGTGGGTACCATCATTGTGTCTTAATTCTTACCCTAGAATAAGGTGAAAACTGATTTAACATGGCTATGGGCAAGCTGAGGGCTACAGTTTAGTCTGCTAGTTCTGCTCCAAATGTATTATCCTGCCTCAATGTCCATTTCTTTGGACATTAAAATTAAGATGATGCAATGTCAGTTAATTTTAACTAATATTTGGTGGTAAAAAGCAGGCCAATTTTTGTGTTGTTTTAATAGTTGTGCAACTGTGTAACACAGCTGAGGATCTGTATCTTTTACTTAAAATGATATGACGGACTGGGTTTTTAAAATTTGTTTGTTTTGTATGGTTTTTTTTTTAAATAGCCTTCAGCTAGTGCTTGTAACAATCTCATTTTAAAGGCTTTGAGAAGCTCTTAATGTGTAAAGCTTCTCAAAATCTTACCCTAATGTTGCTTAATCAAGACTTAATACTGTCAGAAGAATGTTCATGAGTAATCCTTTATGTAACAGGTAGTTTACAGATAGTAAGAGTTTAGGTAAATTGGAAACAGCAAAAGGGTATTCAGTATTAACAGTTACTGTTGGGTCACTTTTGTTAAGGTAGGAGGACTTGGTAGCTAGAAATTAAGTAATCTCATTGGAAAGATCTTATACTGGTAATTCATATCGAACAAAAATGCAGCAACTTAGAAGGTGAGAGAGTCTTACAGCAGGATAAGGAGAAAACCCATTGAGCGATACTTACTTGGATTTCTGAAACACCTTGAAGGATTTTTGTTTATTTGGTTTTTAAACTTAAGCTTATTCTGTGTGACACAAACCCAAATAGTATTTCACACTAAATTCACCTGCACATAAGCTTTAATAGAGAAAAACCAAACTTAGGGCCTTGCAGACCAAACTGAGTTGCTAGTTTTAAAAGAAAATCTAACAACTTTGTTCTTAGAATATTTATGTTAGCTTGTGTGTTAAAATCAATGAACTATGTTTTTTCAGTTGAAAATTTAAGTCAAAGCTTGATGAATTTTAAATGATGGTATGGCATTTCGTAATTATATTAGTATGAGTGCATTTCAGATTGGGTAACTGCTTTCCCTCCTCCAGCTGTTTCAGTTTAGGGAAATGCTGCTTCTGGCATTCTTGTGTGTGAGTTTGTGTTTTGACTCTGGATGTTGCGATCACCTGCTGTCTTTTGCTTGTGTACCATTGTGCTGAGCTATGTAACTCAAGCCTTTGGAGGGTCCTGTCCAAGATGTTGATGCTGTTTGTCGGGGAAGGCACTTGGGTTGAGAGATCTCTCAAGTGGTGGATGTGTCTCTCATCTTTGCACACCTCATTCCTGTTTGTGGACTACAAAATAATATTACTTTTTTATATTAAGTTAAAATAGTAGGTATTTAATGGTGCTTTTAGTATTTGAGTTGTGCATGGATCCGTTTAAAACAAATCAGGTTAAGTCTGATTTGTTTTAAAGCGTATTAATTTGTTTCTTGAAAATACATCTTGCTTGCTGTGGAGAAATAGAAAATAGGATAGCTTGAAATGTCTTTTCGGAATAGAGCAGTGTGGCAATAGCATCCCTTTCTGCTGTGTGGTGATGCTAAGTACAGATTTTGTGGTTATTGTCTCGGCAGTGCCCTTTGAGGCTTTTTAAGATTAAAAGGACAAATTATTGCATGTAAAGTATTTGTGATACTTGCATTTTTTTTCCTAACACTTTGAGTGGTTATGAAAATGGCTGTTCTGCATCTTGTAATTTGTTACTATGTACTGATATTCAAATAAGTCTTTGTTCTGGAAGTAGTTTTGCTCTTGGTGCTGTAAAGAAGCATTTGCCTGTCATCTGCTATTCAGTTCTTTTGTGTTTCTAGGTAGTTCTTAGTGCTGTTGTTTTTCACTTGGGAGTCACGGCACATATCAGTAGCAAATGAAAATGGCAAATGCAATCCTTAATAACTTTTGCTTATGCAGTGCAAGAGTGAAGGGATACAACTGTGCTTGACTACTTCATGACCCAGTATGCAGAATCTAGTTGCATTTAGTTGTTTGAAATGCATACTGAGTGAGTAGAGTAATTTGCAGAAAATGGTTGCCCTGAAAAGAACATAATTCAAGTCAACAGATCTGTTCCCCACAGACTATCCTGATAGTACCTTAGCAAATGTGTCTGCAAAGCCTCTGTCCTGATTGTGTGGGTGGGGGAGCCCTATCTTTGGAGTTAAGCTCCAACTTCTTAAATGCAAGTTTGTTGCATAATTACATTGGACAACATTTGCCAGGGTCTTCCTTTCACATTATTTTAGAGCTTCTATTTTGTGTTTAATGTTTACACAGACATTTAAGGTAATAGTTAAGTCTCAGTAGTCTTATCTGTCTTCCTCTGCAGAGTTCTTGAATCAAATTGTATTTAATTCTTGAGGAAAAGTTTCAGTTCAGTCATTTTTTTTGTCCAAAAATGGGGCAGAAAGTTGGGTGAAACTGAATGAGGTCTGAGCATTTGCCTGTCTTAGGAGACAGCTGGCAGCAACCGTGATTAAAGAGAACTGCAGCTGTGCTCTGGCTGGCTCAAAGCATTAAGAAGCTGATAGCAGGGAAAGGGAAAGGTCGGCCAGAAAATATGTATGCTTGTAGCATTTCAGTGTTACAAAGTTTGTTTAGATGGCAGTAGTTATGCTGAGTATATAGATAGCTGGGGTTTATCCACAAGTCCTCTCTTCTTCAATTGTTTTTATTATGTTTCCCCCTTTTTAAGATAGCCCTTCTCCCCTTACAAGCAGAATTTTCTTGCTGTGCTAGTAGCCCAAGTTCTAGTGGCAAACTAGCGTGACAATTTTTCTCAATTTTTTTTGATTTGGTATTACTCTGATACTTTGAAGATTTGGTGTTGGTTGTTTTCTTGGATGTTTTTCAAAAGCCTGAAAATGACTTAAATTCTGTTTAAATTTCAGTATTTATACGGGTTTTCTGAAGTAGCAATACAGGAAAAAAACCCCAGTATTTAGGAAGGAGTCTTCTGATCTGTGCAACATATTTTTCCTAATGACAGGGAAATACATACTACATATGACCCTGTACAGAGCATGATAAACTTTTTTCCCCTTCAGTCTGTAACTCCCCTTTCTCACACAACAGTGAGATTCTCAATACCTTTTTTTGGAATCCATACTTTAAAAATAATTCTTTCTCTATGGACTTGTAACGTGAAAAGTTAGTTTTTAAAAGATCAAACTTTTGACTGCTTCTTAAGTTCTTTCATGTTTAAAAAGTTGAACTAACTTTGCATTCAAAACAGTTGGTCAGTGCTTGTAGAAGGAAAAAACCCTGTTAACGTGCATACCTCTTAAGTGGACCAAAGCATGCAGAAAACAGTTGGTAAGGAAGCCATTTCAGATCTTATTAACTGTACGGAAAATGTTTTTCAAGTTCAAACTTACCTCGTATTTTCTTTTAAGAAGCTGCCACTGTATTCAGTAGAGTGTCAGTGTATTTATGAGTAGTGTCTGAATTCAGACTGACTGAGCCTAAGGACACGTTTGTTTTGACAGTTATTAGTGCTGCTATGTTATAATACGCTTTAATATCTTTTTCGTAAGGGCTCACACTACAAAAGTCGGTGAAAGCAAGCTTTTTTGACATGTGCCAGCCCCCTGTGTTGCCCATGACACTGTTTTCCCTGCAAGGGGGAAGTAGCTGGCTACCCAGATCAGTTTTCTCCTGCTGCTCTGAGCAAAAGATGCCCTTCTGAGCTACCAGTGAGGAAGAATGTGTCTGTTTCACTGGACTTTGCATCAAAGGTGAACACATGATACAACTAGTTCAGGCTCTGACAGCTCTGAGTGTAGCAGCTCTTCTGACAATTGAATTTGATGTTGCACAATTTTCCTTTTCTTCAGGACCATTTTATTTTTCGATTTCTGACCGAGTAGTCTTGCTTGTGGGATTGTAGAGTTCTGCAAAGTTTAATTCTTTGCTGGAAGATGAAAAATCGTTTTCTTTCTGTAGGAAGAGGTTTTAGCATTGTTTACTAAAACTGCAATTTGACCGTATTTTGAGAGAGTTGTGTACTTTGTGTGCGAGTTGGGTGTGGGCATTGATAACGTGCTGCATGGTATGTTAACTTTTACATAATGTCAGTGTCTGTAGAGTCACATTGTAATTTATATTATGAATGCAGATAGATACAGATGTGAAGCAATGTTTAAAAAAGTCACATTGGTGTTGTAAGTATATACTCACCAGAAGAAAAACAGACTTTAAGTTTTCAGAATGTTGTAGAAGAGTTTTAAGCAAGATTAGAAAGAAGAATGAAGGAGGAATTATAGTTATTCCAGCTGTGAAAGACAAACTGTAAGACTATAGGTGCAACTTGGACAAAAATACTTAAATGGGAAGACAAAGAGGGTTGAAGTGCCAGGGAAGTTCTAGGGCTTTAATTTGATAGAAATTGAGAGGCTGGATATAGCTGACGACAAGCAACCTAGGTTAATTTTTAGCAATATTTTAATTGGAGGGGAAATACCTTTAGTAATGAAGGATTAAATAAGTAATTTTGGGATTTGGTGGTTTTTCCCCCGAGATGTCTACTGGGAAGGCAGTTGTGTTGGACACAGCACTATGCGTGGTTTGGCCAGGTATGTTTGTCTAGACTGGTACGAAGGTGATACTGAGACATGCAGGGACTTAAGGTACAGTGACAGATCAGTCAGTGATCAGGCAGAATATCTGATGATTGCTAGCTGAAGAAGTAGAAGAGGGGAAAAGCAATTAGATTGTTACTTTAAAAAATATTATTTTCCCATACCATTGAAAATTGTGCCTGAGATAAAGGCATAAAAAGCTAAAGCTTATCTCTGAATATTTTCTGCGCAAGAGGGAAGGTGATCATGTCAGCCTGCACCCCGTGAAAGGCTTCACTCCCGTTGAAATACAAGGATTTTTTTATTTTTCTTTTAAAGCTGTACACTGGCTGACATGAGGTATTGCTTTTGCACCGGTGTAAGGCAACCTTTCAGAATAGCTGCTGGTAGCATGTTTTCCCAGTGGGAAAAAAAGACTATGAGGAATTACTTCTTATGACTGAAGCATGGATCCAAGGTGAGAAGCAATGATGTGGTGGTCAGGGTTCAGTCTTTCACAGGGTGGAGCCGCAGCATGGTGGGGAGTTGTGCCAACAGCAGCAGAACAGTTCATGTTCTGAAAATGTGAAAATCTGTTAGGTTCATGGAATTGAAATAATGGTTTATTAGAGATGCTGAACACTGCTGCTGAACTGAAAAGCTGAATCTAGGCAATTTGAGAAAAGAAAAAGTATCTTCTGTCTTGCAAGCTATATATTTAGAAGAATAGCTACTCTAACTGAAATGATGTAATGTGATTGAGAACTTGCTTTGTACATAGTCTTAAAAAATAGCAAATTCAAACTTTTCATATAAATTGCCTTAGAATTTTGATATTCAGGGTGCTGGAAAATAAACAAGAAACACAAACTATTCTTAAGGAAAGTAGTTCTGTGATGGTAGTAAATCCCATCACTTTAGGGTTTTCTGTTGAATTCTTCTGCAAAAGAAAATGCCACTTAAAACATCTGCAAAGAGGCAAACAAGCTGTGTACAAACTTGTTGGGAACCCATTTTGATTCATAGGGAGCAAAGAAACAGAATTACTTAAGAATTTGTAATCATAGCTATGGATATGGTGGTTCAATCATTTTAGCTGTTTTAGTGATTGTCAACCATGGAACTGGTCTTGAGAGTCTAATCTTCTGGGGCTCTTATGCTTCTTATCTTCTGTTTATGCCTTCTAACAGGCACTGCTTTTTGAGATCTTATGGGCATCAATGGATAATGATGGATCTAAGTAAATTTTGCCCATTTCTTAGAATTGTGTATTTTATATCTATAAAGTTTTTTCCATGTTTCCCAGATGTTCAATTGTAGGCAGAAAATGGATCAAAGGAGTTTAGTCTGTAACCTTTTCTCCTTACCAACCAAAACATTTCATTTCCAATGGAGAGCAGAAGAGAGAAACTGTATTCGTTTTCTTATTTGGAGGAAAGCATCACTTCTCTGTAGTTGCTGGTTTTCTGTACAAACCAGAGAAGATACTGTGTGCATGTCGCATTTGGGCTCTCTTCCCAGAAATGAGGAATGTTATACAAGCACCTGGTAAAGATTCGTCTTTTCCTTTGGCTTGGTCAGCTTCAAGTTTTAGAATGAAGTGATGTAGCTTTATGCTTGGGAACATTGGTGATGGTGTAACAGAGCTGTAATAAATGTTCAGGAGTGTTCAGGAACCATGGGCAGAGCTGTAGCTTGTAAGGAGCTTAACAAACCGTTTCCTACATCTTGTACCAGTGGTCTGTTCATGAGCTGTAGCCTGTTAATCTATGTGCCCTCAGTAGCTGGCAGGATATGAAGGCCCTGGTTACACTTGAGTGTTTTCTTACTGCTTTCTTTTCCTTGATGTTTCATTTTCTTGCTTTTACCTCTGTCTTGGTAGTCAGGTCTCTATTTGAAGAGAAATAAAGAGGAATATGAAATGGGTGTCACGCTACCTGCCTGCCCTTTTGAAGATTTCATTGCATCTGACTAATATTACCCATAAGTTCACAGTGAATTCTGTGAATTTGTATGTCTAATACTAAAAGAAACCTAGTTTAAGTTTGCAGATTTTTTTCTGTGCGTGATAATTCAATCATGCTCCTTTTGGTATTAAAATGAAGGCTCCTCCAGCTAGTTCCCACAGCGGTGAAGGTCTCATGGTACAAAAGCTATAGAAAGCAATATGGTTTTTGGTTGTAGCTTGGAAGGTACTTTGGTTAGCATTCGTCAAGAATTGCTAGAAAGGAGAGAAAATTATCCTGGGTTCAAGTTAGTAGGGCTAACATTTAATACTGGCAACTCTCCTGTGAATCAGTAGAAGAAATAAGCATTTATTTTGCATATGTGAGAATATTTTGACATTGTAGCACATTTTCTTAGCACAGCAAGGCTGATATTGGCTGTCCTTTTGTGCTCTTCAGTTTCCTAATAACATTTTAACTTATTAAGCAGTTCTGATCAGACTTTGAGTGGTAAGGAGTGATTTCAAAGATACAGTGCTATTTCAAGTGTTCTGGAAAATGGTGGAGGGAAAAACTGAGTTGAACTGATTAATCTGTTCCCTTACCTCCCTGTTGTGTGCATGCTGGTGAGGATAATGCAGTTATAACTAGGTCTCTAATCCATTTTAAAAGGCAGCAGCAAGCTGGCTGGCTAGCACACGTGGCTGTGCATGATGTGCAGTGTGTGCTGTCTCCTGCCCAGTCAAACAGGTTGGTGTTGAGGAGGCTGTGGGGGGTGATGGTTGAGTTGTGGGGCAACAAGCTTTGTTCTGTGAGCCCTGACTCTGTTCAGGACAGAAATTTACTTTAAGAGACCTTGTTCTCCCAGCCTGAGAGACTGCTCTGTGTGCACTTAAAAGTAGCAAATACGATACTGCAGCTCTGTCACTGAACTGTTAACGAAAGCATATAGTGTTTGACTTTAGGCAGTTGGTGTTAGACCAGTAATGATGATTTCAGTTTTATGTAGCTGAAAATGATGTTTTCAAACTTAGCGCCAAACAACCTAGTCTTGTAAATTAAATGGAAGTTAAATTGAAATGGGGGCTACGCTGGAGGGTACATTTGTTGATGACTGGTTTGGATTATGGTCTTTTTGGCCAAGAAGAGCATTTGGTTTCCTAACGGACTTTTTCCCTTGACTTTATTTTGGATTCTATGTTTGTATATGCTGTACCCTAAGGATCAGGTTATGAAATTGTCAACTCTTGCAGTTTCAGTAGTTGATTGTGAGAGTGTTATCTTTTCTCCAAACTTCAGTGTTTCTTCTTCAAGCAAGAAAGCTCTGTGAAACTTTTAATCTCCTGTGACAAATTACAAGAATTGTTTTTACAGGGGGAGACCTAATTAATGTTTACAAATATGTTAAGGGCAAATGTCATGAGGATGGAGCCAGGCTCTTCTCAGTGATGCCCAACGATAGGACAAGGAGCAATGGGTGTGAGCTGGAACACAGGAGGTTCCGCTTAAACTTGAGAAAAAACTACTTTACAGTGAGGGTTACAGAGCCCTGGAACAGGCTGCCCAGGGAGGTTGTGGAGTCTCCTTCTCTGGAGATATTCAAGACCCGCCTGGACGCCTTCCTGTGTAAAATTGTTTAGGTTCCTGCTCCGGCAGGGGATTGGACTAGATGATCTTTCGAGGTCCCTTCCAATCCCCAACATTCTGTAATTCTGTGATTCCCCTTTCTGCATTAACCTGCTCACTGCTTTTAGGCCCTGCCTGGAGCAGGGTTTGACCAAGTTTGAGTTAATGCAACAGTAAACACCGTTGTGGTGAACCTTGAGCAGGAAAGGATGATTTCTTGTAATGTGTACCCGGATGCTAAATGTGTAATGCTAGGTAATCAGTCAGTCATATCAATATAGTTTAATTACTGTAAATATGCTAGTATGCCATCAGGGATGATATGAGAAAATACCAGTTTGAACTGTCTAAAAGATTCTCAGAAGAATCTGTGAGGCTCTCCAGGCAAAAAGATAAGTAGCTCTAGTTTGACAAAGCAGAGCATCTCTGGCAAGGTGGATAACAAATCCCTGCCCACCCCCCCCGGCATTTACTTTCTTCTCCCTTCTCCTCAGGTACTTTCAGGTAGTTTCTAGTATTCTCTACCTGTACCTCTTTTCCAAATCACCTTTAGGACAACTATGTTAATTACTCCTTTAATTGTTTCACATAGTAGGCGTCTTTGCCTGGCCAGTCTGGACTCCGCTGGCCAGTTCGCAGAATCACAGAATGTCAGGGATTGGAAGGGACCTCGGAAGATCAGTTGCCGCTATAGGTCACGCAGCTGGGTTTGCCTGTTCCTTTTGATCTCTTGATGCCTATTTCTAGGTCCTGGAATCGTGCTCACTTGTTTCACAGAAAACTGCCTTGTATTTACGGGTGATGTTGGTCAGTGGCTGTCACAGCTCTATGATGCTTATACCAGTAATTTCCCCTTACATGTGCTTGCCTTTATCAGAGGTGAGAAAGAAGTAATAAATGTGTTCCACACCACTCCAAGCAGTGGGGAACATTCAAAGGTCAGGTTTAGAATTACTCATATGCATTTTTAAAACTTTTATGCATTTGTATCTATGTTTCTTTGCTGTTTTGTATACAATACAAAATGACTGGAATCACTTAGCCAATTGCGGAGATAAATAGCCAGATGGTCTCTTTATTGGTTCTTCTAGCCATTTCTTTTTCTTATTTCATCATCAACCCAGAAGTGAAGTTTTTTGAGAGATTCCTTAGAGTCTTCTTTTTATGTTCACTGCCTGCATGAGAAGGTAGCTTGAATTAGTACCAGAGGTTCTGCTCAACTGGTCAACTGGCTTTTGCTCTGGAAAAACTATAGGCCTTCACTTTTTTTGTTCTTTAAGACAATATAGAACTAAAGATTGAAGGTACGAAGTATGTTGGAAGTTTTCTTTCTATCTTCATTTAGTAACTTGCCTTTTTTTCTTTGTAACATTCAGTGTAAAACACTTACTTTATGGATGGCATACAATTACAAAAAGTGATTCTTTTCACTATGGCAGTTTCTGAAAGCCTTGCAATATTTTTAGACCTTTCACCATCTCAACAAGTCTGTAATTTTATGGTGTCTTTTATTATTACCGTGATCAAACTAGATGTTTTGTGAGTGAGGAGATATTCCTTCCTTTTCTCATATAGTACAATGAAGAAATAGTAATGCTTCTGAGGGCTATTTGGGAGCATGTTTTCAGGTAGACATTAGTTTCTTAAGAAGAAAAACCTTTTAAAATAAAGGTGAGATTTATTATAGGTACTTAATGAAACAATAAAATTGAAATCTGAGACATCTTAATGTCAAAATTGTCCAAGATGTCCAACTGAAAGATGTAAAAGTCTTTAAAAAAGTTTAGAGCTTAGAATCGCATTCTTCCTTTTGTACGTGATCTTAAAAATGAAAAGGCAAGAGATAGATAGTTCCTCTCTAGCTACTTGTGGTAGCCAGAAGGCATTTTCTGTTTTGTTGGATATATAGGGTAGCATTTGTTCCATCTAATGAGTGAGTGCTTATATTAAATATGTCTTTTTTAAAAATGTATGAACAGAATATTCTCTTTATATCCATCTAGTCTAAATTATATAAGTCTAGATGTGCATTTGTTTAATGTTTAAAAGTTTATTAGTGAAAAAGCAAAGGTCTATTACTGGAAAAGCAGTGGGATTTTGAGAATTCTGTTGCATGTTCAAACTATTACTTTATATAAATTTAATATCTTGGGTGTATCAACTTGAACTTTTGTCTCTAGTGGTCATCTGACAAAGCTGACTTGGAGAAGAATCATCATAATCACTTAAATGTAGCTTTGTGAAGTTTGGTCGTGTGCATCTCTGTGTGAAAACATCTCCGTGTGTTTGGTAGGAAAGAGTAAAAATTTCACTTTTTTTTTTTTTTTTTTTTTAAATTCATCAGCAGTACTTAAGACATCCCAATCATGCTAGTGACGTAAACTAGAGCATAAAATAAAGCAAGAGGTATGTATAAATGTGTGGGTGTTTTTTCATTAACGTTTAATTTAGACCTGCCAGTCATTTAGATTGGTTCTCCCGTACTCTGGTAATTAAGTTCTAGAGACTTAAACAGAAAACAAATCATGATTACTACAGAAGATTGTTATGGTTCTTAGGAATATTGTGCTAGTACCCTGAAGAAAAAAAAACAAAACAAAACAAAAATGACTCTCTGGTGGATTATATAGTTATATGCTATTGCTGATCTGAAATTACTTGGGAGGCCTATTCTGGTATTCGAACCCCAAAAGAGCCTAATTGCAGTTAAAATTGGGAGGAGAAATTACATTACTCTTTTGAACTACAGAATATCTATAATCATTCAAAATTAGTTCATTTTCTCTATATTTTCTCTCTGCTTTCTCTATCTGTAACCACAATTATATGTTACATGTTACCTACAATCATGCTGCTGTAATAGTTACAACAGATAATAGTAATTTTTAAAATCATGGTTATCAGAATTTCTGGTCTTTTACACCTTTGGGCAATTAGCAAGTGATTTGCAGTAGTTTCTGGTGTAGCAGCTTCAGTCTGACAGCTATTGACCCACTGATGAAATGAAAACAGTGGCTTGACAGAGTATCCTTTGAGGAAGTATTCCTATAAATGCCACTGCTTAGTTTTCCACTAATTCCATAATGCATTATGATTATCCACTTTTAAAGCCAAACTGTTGATCTGGTGTTTAGTAACCAGTTCACTGGTTACATTTTCCATCAGCTACTAAGACTTCTGAAGTACTGGGTAGTTTTAAAATGTTGGTGTCTTAATAGGTGCAAGATGAAGGAGGTTAACTGCCACTTATTTGCTGTTTAAGAGTGACTTTGCTGTATTGAAATACTAGCTGAGAGTGAAAAATGAGATGTAACATCTTGTTGATACTTGTTGAGTCTTTTCTGAGGCAACTCAAAATTCTGATTTGCTTATGCACATACTTAATGCATCGCTTACACAAAGTCAACAGAAGTCCTACTGTGGTATGGACAGAGCTGTTAATGATGAGTCTTTGGCTTTTAACATAATTTCTTGGAAGTGTAGTAAACCACCAATAAAGCTGTTTGACTGGGATAGAATGGATTTGTTATTTAGTAGTCAGCTGAACTGACTGGATAAAGTTATTTTACTCACGTTTACAGATAAAGAGAAACAAAGAGTTAAAGGCTGGAAGGACTAGATGTATGGTGCTACGGCCTCAGCCCAGTCTGATCAAATTTTACTAATACGCAGATGTACCAATGCCTTGAAGTACCTGTGTGATTTTGGTGGTGCTCCTAGAGGTGGAGACCGACATTGAGGAATTAATAGCTAGCTGAGTTTCCTCAGTATTGTACTTGGGACTGTTGGGAATGAGCATGAGAAGAGCAGGAAGGCTAGGTAAGTGTGAAATTGGAGATGAGAATAGGAGCCACTCTGGGAAGAAAAAAAAATATAATAACCTCAGTGCAACAAATACAAAAAATTGGAATGGAGAAAACAGATGTGAAGAAGGATTGTTCTTGTCATGATGCATCTTGCAACTGATGCTTCAGTTTGTCTAAATGAGGCTGCTGCAGTAAGAGAGTAGAAACTTCTGTTCCCTTAATAGGTCACAGACGACTGGATGGGACTGTGTTGCTTGCTCAGAGTCCTACAAATATTACGCTAATTTTAGCACGTTCTAAAATATTCTAGAACAATTTGTAGAATAGTTTTTCAGTGTATGTAACTACATCATCAAAATTAGTATCTTCGTTAAGAGTAAATTTTACTTACCTGTTTGGATTTATTATTACTTGGTGACATATCTAATGTGTTTTAGAAAAACATTTTAAAATAAAAGCAGCACTGTAGTTGATAAGTGTCATCAGGATCATCTTTCTTATAAAGATTTAATAGATGATGGCTTTAGCTCTTGGTTACTGACAGAGTAACTTCCTGGCAAGGGACTGAAAACATGAAGTGGTTTGAACTGCTAAAGACTGCTTCAGAACTGATGAATGAGCAAAGGATTCAGTGAGTATGTTTTAGACGAAGTGGTCTTAAGTGAAAGCCTTAAATATGCACTCCGTGAATATCTTTGCTTTTTACATCTTAAAAATCTGAAATTTTAAGAGAACATATGTGAAAGCATGTATTATAGGCTAGTCGTGATTTTTGTGACTTGCTGGTAGCAGTGTGTTTAAAAAACAAAAAAATCCCTAACCAACCAAAGCAACAACAAAAAACCAAACAAAAAACCCCACAAACAACTTTTTCAGAATAGTTGATTAACAGTTTTTTGGAGGCAGATTCCTTGGTAATTTTTTCCATTTTTTTTTTTATTTTTTTTTCATCAGTGCTACTCATATATATGAGATAGAGATATATATATATATATGTATATGTATATATATTTATGTCTTTTTGGCCTCTTCAGTCTGTTTTCCAGGCTTGATGTGTTCATCATATTTTCTTTTCTCATCTCAAAACAGATTCTTGAATTATTTGACTCTTGAGTTGTAAATGTGCATACACATGTGTGTATTCTGTTCCTTCCCTGGGAAGATGAGATTTTATTTGGTCTTGGTATGAAATGAGTCTCTTTAAAATCCCATATTTCCTTAGGATGGGAAAACTGTTCCCTTTCTGGATAGGCATACTGAAACTGCTTCCTGACAGTATTTCAGGAAGGCATATTTCAGATGTGCTTATTTTAAATGTTGCTTAGACTTTATTAATTCAAGTAGCTATGTGCTCAGATATGGAACAGTACTGGTGAGGCTGCAAAATACTGTATTTCAGTGAGAAAGTCTGAAAATGTTTTAATTGCTTGTTTTCACGCCCAAGTGTTACAGTAGTCTTCAGTTGCACAATAATATTAAGCATATGAGGGGGAAGGAACATATTGTACATTGTCAAACTTGCTCTTTGATTACAGAAAGATTAATTTTAGTTCAGCCTCTTGGATTATCACAAGCATGAGACTGAAATGGGAAGAAGATTGCTTGTATGATGTATTGATACTGAAAAAGACTAAACAAGATTCTGTCACCGAGATGGCTAGGACTGATGTTCTTTGGGCAATTTAGTTTTGCATTTCATGTATTCTGTGAAGAGCTTTTTTTATTTCTAACTGAGTATGTAAGCTTCTATGGCAGGCCTCAGATGGACTCCCAGAAAATATAGATGCGATTTGTGAGATCTTGTCCTGTCTCCCTGAGGAATTTCAGCTTGGATTAAATCAATTTCCTGCGAAACTTGACTTAGTAGTCATTTCCTTTCCTAGAATTTTCTGCTTGCACCTTAAAGTTCCTTCTTTTATAAACTATATGTGCAAAGATTCCATTTAGATGATGCCATTTAAATTTGAAAACAAATGAACAAAAGTCCCTGCAGCAGTACCAGTGCTCACTTTCCTCATCAGGAGGGTTGAAACCTTTTGGTCAGTGCTGTAAAACTTCTGTGCCACTTGGGTAAATGGTAGTTAGTGAAGTTTAATGCATTCAGGATGAGTGCTAAAGGATGCTAAAGCCTTCGTTTTACTGGTGAGTTTATAAAACATTTGCTACCTCACAAATTTGAACTTTATGGGTTGCATTCTGCCAGCGGAGCCTCTTTTATTATGGTGGCATTCTGTGCCTGTGTCTTCTAAGCACGTTATCTTCTAGCATGTTTTTTCTACTTGTCTCTGTCCCAGTTACTTCTCTTTCTCGAGTTTATCTCATCGTGTGCTACTCTTCTATGTGTCAGTCTTCTGCATTCCAGTCAGACTTCTTATCTTGCTTCTCCTGGCCCAGGCAGCCAGTACAGTGAGGGTTGATAGTAATGGTAGACACCTTGGTTCCTGTGTTTGGTTATATTGTCTCGCAGAAATTTCAAAGAAATCTTGTTTCCAGGAAATAACACACTAGTATTTCTGGGTATTTGTATGCATGTGAGGTGCAGCAACAGAGTATGGCAGATGCAGATGCAATCTTCTTGAAACTCTGGTACCACATCCACTGAGCTTTTGGTGGTGTTCAGGGGAACCAAAGTCAATGGTTTCCCTACCAGTTTCTAGGACAGCAGGTGGAAGACTTGGTACTGTCTTTTCTGGCATTAGGATTGTGTGGATGCTAGTCAGCTGGAAACAAATCTTACAAAAACTCATTCTTACAGTGGAATTTGTTCTCTTTGACAGCATGGCATGCAAGTGTGGCTATGGGTTGGAGAAGTTAAAGACTAACTTTGGACAGCAGCTCTTCTTCAGCTCTCTAGAAGTTCATTGTAAAAACCTACATTTCAGAAGTAATTTAATTTAAAATTGTGATGAGACTTGCATTTTGTGTATTTCTTCTGGAAGTCCGAATGCTTTCATTTGAAGCACTAAAATAAAATAACATTTGCTGAAGTTGTGTGCTGTTCTGTTCAGGATATATTGATCAAAACTTACGATGCAGTTTGTAACAGGGACTGTACATTTTTAGTACAGATATGCTGGTGGATTACTTTCACTGGTTTTAGTAGCTGTACAGTTACTGCAATAGGCAGTAAATTAGAGGATAATTTTCAGCAAATTTACTTAACTTCATCAGTAGGTTCTGTGGCCCATGCCGATTTTCATTTCTACTGTCATAATGCATCGCTGCTGTCTAGTTCTTAGACCAGGAATATCTGAAGCAGCAGCTGTAACCTTCCTGTGTATCCCCTTTCCTGACTAGAGTAGACTACTGTAATGCATCTTGTAGTATTAAAAATGAATATATGCAAACTTAGTGAATTCATGGATTCATACATGTTTTGTTTCCAATGATATTACCTGTTCTTTTCAAGTTGTATGCAAAAGCAAAAAGTACTTAAAGTTGGACATCCAATGCAAATATTGCAAAACTTTCATTTGAAACACTAGTGTAGTTGCAATAGCTTGATATAAACAAGGATTGTCAGGTGATATGTTTATATAAGAATAAAATACAACTCTTATAACCTATGTATAGGAGGGAATTGTTTTTCTTATAATTAGAAAATGCTTTATAATTGCTCTTTATATCAAATTATTCACTGTAAGTCACTTGTGTGAAACATTGAATGGTGATTGACTTCACCAAAAATTTCACTGCAGACCTCTTTTTTTATTATTATTTAGATAAATAGATAAATTTTTAGATAAGATTTATTAGATAAATAAGTTGTATTTAGGGTTTACTCTTTAGTTTTTTCATGATGCACATGTTTTCAAAGGGTCACTTATTTCAAGAAACTAGAAATGGTGACAAAATTTTATTACAGCAAAATTTTTTAAACTGAAAGACTTAAAGAGTGTATCAGCAGAAACTAGGATAAGGACCTCTTTAATGTTTTTTTGTCATTGAACACTGAACATTTGCTGTTATACTGTGACTTTTCAAAGTTGTCTGCAAGAGTGATTGTATTTTTTTTTTATAATACTTTCTAGTAATAAATTTATCTTTTCTTGTAGATAAAATACAGAATTTGAATGAAAATAATGAGAAGAACAGTCATTTAATCTATGAGAACACTGAAGACAGTAACAAAACCAATGCTGAAACTACAGACAGTTCTGGATACAACATTGAAGCTAAGGACTTGCCTGATTCTTGGGACTCCCACATCGGAAAAACAGCAGACTCTTCATCAGAAACATCTCAGACGAAGGGGCCATTAAGAACTCACTTGTATGAGTGGGAGGACGAAACTGAAGACACCAGAACTGGAGAGTATATATTAGATTTTGACAATGAACATCTCTCAGAGATGAAGAGCAAGGATGAGGAGTGTGATAAAGAAGATACTGAAAATCCAAAGGAAGCCATTAGTGAAGAACTTTTGCAAACTATTCCTAGGCCAAGCAACTGTAGGACATATTGTCGGTCCAACAAAGCGAAACCACAGGGGGCAACAAATTTTGACAAGCTGATGGATGGCACTAGTCAGTCTTTATCCAAAGCAAACAATGAGTCAAATAATGATGGTCTGAACCCAGCAAGAAAAGTTTCTTTAAGTAGTGGGACCAGTTTTAGGGGGACGGTTGGACGGACTAGAGACTACACTGTTCTGCATCCATCTTGCTTGTCAGTTTGTAACGTTACTATACAGGATACCATGGAACGGATTGATGAATTTACCACAGCAGCCCCTACTGACCTGGGAGAAGCTGGGCGCTTAAGAAAAAAAGCAGATATTGCTACTACAAAAACTACAACCCGATTTCGACCAAGCAATACCAAATCCAAAAAGGATGTCAAATTAGAGTTCTTTGGGTTTGATGATCAAGATGAGGGAGGGGGAGATGAAGGCGCCTCTAGAAGTTCTGGGAGTTCCAATTACAAAATTAAGTACTTTGGGTTCGATGACTTGAGTGAAAGTGAGGATGAAGATGAAGAGTGGCAGGTAGCGGAAAGGAAAGCTAACAAAAAGCGAAGTAGAACTGCACCTTCTTCTTCACTACAGTCAACCTCTGATGGCAATGAAAACTGTTCCCAGGATAACCAGCTTAATACTAATACAGGTAAGCAGAATTCTTCTGGAATACATGCTTAGCCTTTAAATGCTGTTCACCTTTGTTTTGTTCTTTTTGCAATATACCTAGGAGTGTGTTGAACAGTAGTACTAATGTGGAAATCTAAAAGTTAAATTTGCTTATTTCTGCTGTGGTCCTGTCTGGTGTTTCATAGCTTTCTTGAAGTATGCTTTCTATCCCTTGATCTCTTGCCAGAGGTAGAGCTTTTTTCTTTTTGAACAGAAGATGCTACCTTTTTGGTGTGTCGAGCCTACAAGTACCTCTGCCTGGAAGGCAGATACCTTCCTACAGGAGCTCCACATCAACTAGAGAATTACAGAGCTGAGTGAGGAAATTTAAGTAGCTCTTGGAGACATGGAATATCTTTCTCCCTTTTGTGCTTTTGGATGGGTTTGTAAACAGTTTGGATCTTTCTAAAGTTCTTATTTGAGGATGCATGGCTCAAAGCGGAGGGTGTGTAGGGGCCTATGGAGTGCCAGTCAGATGACTGGCTTTGGCTGCATCTCTGCATATTGATGTATTTCTGGTTTTGCTTTTGGTTTTCAGGTATCTCAATCTTCTGCATAGTTGGTGTGTGTGTGTGTGTATGTGTACACATACTTACACACACCTGAGTAAAACTGTTCAGGCAGAATTTGCTGAGCAAGTTCTGGCGTTTGAGTGCTTTTGAAAAATCAGGCTTGCTTGGTGGTTGGTTTGGTCTCACGTAACGACTTTGATCAAGGTTGAGGTGTGTTGGTGAAGAAGAAAAGAAATAACTTCAGTGAAATGTTTCTTTTAGCTCGCTCTTCTGGAAAAAGTCTAATGCCAAAGAATCATGCAAGTTGGAATAAGTTTTTCAAAACACTGCTGTTGTGCTAGAGAACTCTTTGATCCTCCATTTTGGAGCATGAAGCATGAGCATTTTTTATCCATTCACTGAAGTTGTTACATCTTTAAGACTTTGGCAAGATATATTTCATTGTGATGGGGAGAGGGGAGGACTCAAGTCTAGCCTTGCAAATGTTGAAGAAGCTGTTTTTTCCTACAAATAACTTCTGCTAATGTAATCCAGAAATAAAATTTCATAGGAAAAAAATGTTCACTTCTCTGTTCTAATTATAGCGGTCTCTAAACCCAGAATTGTCTGTAAGCCTTTTAATCAAAGGTAAATGTAACTGCTAGGGGTTTTTTTGTAAATTCTAAAAGGGCCAAATTGATACTGATATTATATGAGAAAATTGTGTTTTTGAACAAAAACAGCTTGATTTGTTTTCATAAAATTTAATTATGATGAGACGTTTGCCTTCCAGCCTCTTTGGAAAATGGGTTTAACTTACAGGACTGCTCATGAAATATTCCATCTGAGTCCCTTTCTCTGATGAGTCTTTGTTCAGCCATTTATTCCAAGGAAAAAAAAATCCCTTAGGCAGCTGAGATGCTGACCCATCAAATAATCCTTTCAGCTGCTGTTCTCTGGAGTCTCAAAATATCTACAGTTTGCATTCAGCACTACATTTGCCAAGGAGGCCATTAAACTCCGAGGTATCACAGGTTATTTCTCTGCAATGTTTTCCTAAGATATTCCCATGGCGCAGGTAGGTGTAAATTTGTGTTTTGTTAGTTTTTCTCCACTGCTCAGGTAAGAGCTACTTCTCAGTGCCTCTGCTGAGCCATGTTTCCCCTTTAATTTGCATCTCCTTTGCTCAGTTGAATCCTGTTTTGTGCTACTGTACCTAGGTGAGATTTGACTTGCATTTTTTTTTCTGAAAATTGAAAGAGTGATGTGAAGTTATTTCCTTAAGTTGCAGCACATTACCTAGTTAAGTCCTGTGGTACAGGTTATAAAGCTAGGGAGTCTAATGTTGCCCTAAAATCTGTAGGACTCCTTGATATATTTCATGCTGTTTTATCTCAGACCTTTGAAAATTTTGAGCATCACGATCACTCAGAACAGCCATAGTAAGGTCCTTAAATAAAGTAATGCAGAGAATTTGTCAAGGACTTCTGGACCTAATCCTGAAGTTTCAGTAAAATATGTGACACTGCTGTGAGGTATCATCTTTACATACTGAAAAAAAGTGACTTCCGCCTCCATGGAAAATGCTAGTCTTGAAGCCAAGCCTCAGAAAAATCTTTCAGAACATCTTGCACAATAAAAACGTGTCCTGAAGTTACAAGCAGTACCTGAGGCACTAAAGCTACCCGAGTTCTGAGTGTGCTGTTCTTTTTTTTTCTTTTTCTTTTTTTCTTTTTTTATTTTTTTTTCTTTTTTTTTCCCCACTAACGGCTAAATCCACAGTTAAAAATCCAGTGTTCCTGTTGCCAGATTGCCTCTCTGAATTTCAGGCCTGGAAATTCCCGAGACTGATTTTGACGTTCTGTGCATAAGGAATGTTATATGGCATAATTAGTTTTTCAAGAGACTTTCTGTTACAGCTTAGAAAATTTGCACCATGCTACTGATTTGGTTACTTACCATAGTCTAGGCCTATTCTTGTGAAAATTATTTTTCAGATCTAGTGAAGTCTCATTAGTACTTTTAGCCCCGGCGTTCTGGCAGGTCCAAAACCGTACCTATATCATTTCACTAGCCAGAGTACAGGACAGCTCTAGTAAAGAGCAGCTTTTAATACCAGAAGGAAATTACTTAATTACTTGATTGTATTAATCAATGGGGATTTGTATCAAAGAGAAGTCTGAACTAATGGCAAAGAGTGAGGCTTAACCAAAAACAACTTAAAGCTTCAGTTTTGAAGAGCAAACCTGTATCTTTGGGATGGTGTTATACTTCTGCAAATAACTGTGCTATCAGTTTGTTTCTGTCTTTTTCTAAAGGTTCTCCCATGGTTGTCGGTAGTTTGAGTGGTCACTAAAGTTTTGAATATATTTAACTTCTGAACTTGTAGTGTCAGGATGCCTTATTTTCCACCTCTTCAACTGGGACACCTAGGACTATGTTAGTGCTTCTTTTGCTACATTTCATTTTGTCCAATGACAATAAAATTATTACAAAAAGTGACAGGCATTTTAAAAACCAAACAGAAACCAAAAATACCCAAACCACAAAATGCCGACTAAAATTAAACATCTTCGTATCTTTATGTAGATTGACATAAAAAGGATAGAGCAGCTGCCCTGAAACCTTCTGCTAAAGGAAGGTATGAAGATCTATTCTCTCTTAACATACTTATTATTATTTGGTTCATCTCCTTCTTCCCTATAGATCTTATAAGCAGTATAGTAGTGATGAACTACAGTGTTCTTGATTTTAAATTGTAGTAGCAATTATCTTGTTACTGGAGTGTAAGTATCACAGCTTAGCTTTTTGCTTTGTAAATCAGTTCTGCTGTACAACTAAAACTTTGTGTCATGCATTCATTTTCCTTTCAGTGATCAAGATGAGATTCCTATAATCTCTTTGGATAATAAAATAGCTTTTGTATATCAGCACCTAGCACTCGGTTCATTTCTGGTGAGGAAACTTGCCATATTTTTTTTTTTTTTCCTTCCTTTGCATCTCCTCAAAAACTGAATCATCTTAAAGGGATAAATATTTTTAGCCAGTTAAGAGTGTATCAAAGTCCCCAAAGGCAGAGTCCTGTGTGGACTTCAAAATCTTCTGCAGAATTACCCTTGGGCATTAAAAAAACCCTGAGTTGTTGTTTTCCAGGAAATTTACTGTGGTGTTGCCTTCTAGTTGGTCTTTGAAAGTCTTTCCAATTTTAGCCGAGACAGGCAAATTATCTCAAAGATTATAAATGCCTTGAAAATGACTGGATAGAGGAGAAAAGGCCTTACCTGCTCCCATATTGAGAAAAAGGTCAATATGATCATATTTTCTTGGGTCGGAGGAGGAACATCCATGCGAGAGAGCAAGTGGAAGACAAGCTTCATTAGTGTCACTGCTTACCAAACTACTTGTGTCTTTTCCTGTCTCAGTTTATGTTATCAAAAGATTTCTTCCCCACACCCTATTTAGTTTGGATCTGAAAATCTGGTAAGATATGTATGCAGAGTGCTTTTAGGATGCCTAAAGGGCTTCCAAGAGCATTGTCAAATAATTCCAGATAATCTTAGGAAATTAATCATAAAAATGTCTGATATGCTAGCAACATCAAAAAATGCAAAATCCTACTATTATAAGTAGGAATTTAAATGTTATTATCAAGAAGTTTCTTTGAATTTAAAATTAGCTAATTTAAATGAGAGAGCTCAAGATCACATAGGAGTAGAATTCAAAAAGAAACTTAGATGATGTTAAAATTGTAGCTTAGCTATTATAGACCGCTATTAATCGTTATTAACCACAATATAAGCTCTAAGTCTCAGTGCAAGGCACAAATTATTCTGTTGATTTGGTGGGTGAAAACACATCTTCTATTCCTAGAGTGACTTGCATGTTTGTAATTACTGTAGTCAAGTGAGTTACTTTTTACCTTTTAATCTACAATAGAAGGGTCCCGTTCTGCTGGTTTGACTTTCTTTGGGTATTGCGTTCAGGGCCTGCCTTCTTCAAATGTATTTCAGGATTTTTAAGGATGTGTAGCAAAGTAATTTTACCTTTAGTTGGCAAGTTCCAGCAAAGGACTAAATTGACTTTTATATAGATTCGGAAGTAGTTTTGCTTTATTTAAGTTAATGAGAATTAGTCTACAATATTTTTCCTCTGTCAGGCTAATTTTATCAAAACATGTAAAGCTGGTTATTTTCAGAGGGGTGGTTGCTGTTGTGTCTTGTGCCGACGTGCAACTAAACTGAAAACTAGCAGACTGGGATGTGAGAGGCTGGTGCTGGTAGGTGCCTTGCAGTGGGCATCCTACCTGCCCTGCTGCTGCCAAGCCCATTGAAATTTACTTCATTTTAAGAAACTTTTGAGTCTTATTTTAAAAATACTTATGTCCTATAGACTAGGTAAGTTAGGTGTCCTGGCAAATGCTGTTAGGAATTCTCTTGCCTAACTTGCTTTTGATTGCCTCCTTATTTAAGTGCTTGGCTAGTCCTGTTTACTGGATGTGAGCACACTTGGGATTAGAGTAACCAATTCAACTTGCTTGTATTTTTGCAATGCAATTTTCAAATAGTGGCAGCTTCTCTGGAATAGATCAGTTTTCTAAACTGTTTATTAGATGAAAGAGCTTCTCTGTGCCTGTCTTTTATTTCCATCTTGAAATTTATGGTCACTTCTGGTTTGTGCCAAATAAAAGAACACAAGCTGATCTCCAAGGGCTAATGTTTCAAATACAACACAAGTTTAAAGGAGGAGGGAATAGGGGGCTCAGGGGCTGGGAAGAGGACAAGGATTTAATTAGATCAGTGAATTGAAGATTTACAGTCCAAAACTGAGTGCTAGAACTACTGTTAAGGCAAGTATGGAATGCATTCATTGAAAGGCCATTTCTGCAGTTCCTTCTAGCTGACTCCTTTCTGAGCTGATGACCATTTTTTTTTTTTTTTTTTAATACTGTTTGTAGCATAATAAGCAAATATAAACAGACTGCCTTCATGAGAAGCGAAGTAGGATCAGTTCTTCAGTTCTCTGATTTTAGTGGGAAGTATTCTTGTTCTAAATATCTTAAGCTTTTGAAGAACTGCATCTGCTGTTTATTTCATCCACTTCTCAGATTGCAGCTCTAAGTCATAAGTAAGCACGTATAAAAGGTAACCTGGGATTTACAGGCATATGAAATGGGAAATAATTATTTGAAGCTTACAACAATGGGCAAGGGGTGCTATAATAGTTGTGACCGTATACCTTGTAACCTGTCTTTTATGTATTATGACAGCCCAGTCAGTAAACCTGAGCTCCATCCAGAACTGTGTTTGACTTCAAAGCTGATTTTTCAGATGAAGATTGTTTGTTTGTATAATTTCAGAAGCTATACATTTGGAAATGTCAGATGCAAGAAACGCTCTAACAGTTCAACAGCTTTCAGTATGGTTGTTTCATGTCTGTATTTACCTTTTACAGATCTTCTGGAGTTTTCAGAGGATGCATCTGGTGTGCCTGAAGGCAATAAGAAATCCACAAATAAACAAGGTGATAAATCTAAGGAAAACACCAGGAAGATTTTTAGTGGGCCAAAGCGGGTGAGTAATAATACTGAGACCAAGACAAAGTTCTTATTTTAATTAACTCTTGAGTATTGATGTGTCTTCCTACATATGTAATGGCTTTTGTCCCAGTTTATATCTGCACTTGAAATAATTTTTGGCTTTTAAGATTATATCTGGAAAAGTAGGATTTCAAGTGCAAAATTTTTGTATAAACTGTTGGAAACTTAACTTTTCAGATGCAAGTCTGGGGTTATGCAGTGGGAGCGTACAACCCAGATGCATTCCCTTCTAGGCAGTTGTTAAAGCACCATTAAACATTATGTCTTTTTTTTTCTTTCTTCGTCTTTGTTCGTTCTCCCAAGAGATATGTATCATATTCTAGGACTGAACCTTTCTGCAAGCTTAAAAATTGTCATTGCTACAGTCTTTATAAGGACAAGTGCATTTATAGCATGTATGAAAGTGGAATTTTCTTTTAGTTAAAAAAAGAAAGGCAACCCCAGATCCCACCCCCTGTATACCCCACATGCGTAGTATTCATTCAGTATGAATTTGCCCTTTTACACTGTGAATGGAGTTTATTCATTTGGTGATGCTAGATGTGGCTTTTCTTACCTGTTGTTATAGGTTACTCAGTATTTTGAGGCTTTAAAAAAATGCGCATACAGCAAAAATTGTCTTTAGCTATTAGGTGAAAGTTTGCAATAGTGGGATCTGTGTAATCTCCATTAGATTAAAATTTTATTACTTGATTGCCCAGGATACCCATTTCTAATACTTAAGGCCTTTTTGCTTTTTCTATAACATGTTCCCATTATCTAGTGAAGAGAGTAGCTGTCTCACCATCATTGCAATCCAGAACTGGTGTGATAAGAGGAATAGGGAACTAGAGAGGGAAATATACTTGTATTTCTCCTTTCCCTTTGATTTCCATAAGTTTTTTAAGACCCGGAAGTTGCGTGTTAAAATAGAAACTTTTACATGTGTTCAGAATATGTTCAGCAGTCTAACAGTTTTAAAAATTATTTTCCTTGTTATTTTTCCTAAACAATTCTAATGATTAAGTAATACTCTAAAATTTCTCATAAAGGTAGCTAATTACATGTGTTATATGGTAGTGTCACTTGAAGTAGTTTTTTAAGGTTTTTTTTTTCAGTCTTCCAGAACCAGAAGACTTACTATCTCCTCAGCTGTGTTGTTATATAATCATTTTCCATTTAAAAATGCAGATTTGTGGGTGGAGGAAGGAGGACAAATTGGTTTTATTTCTCAGAACATGCAAGGGAATATTTTCATTTTGGGGGACATGTGACCAATAAGTACTGTCAGTTGTAAAGCCTTTTTGAAAAGAAGTATTTCTCGTTGTTGCTTTGTGACTTGGGACAGATCGGGGAGCTCCTGGCTGCTAACTCTTGCTTCGAGTTTGAAGTCAGGCTATCGATAAGTGAGGAGGGTCTTTTCAGAACTGAAATACTGTTTCTTGAAGATGAGAGTTCCTCAGCTTCTGCTGATTAAATAATATTATTTTTTAAATCAGCTTCCCACCAGTGAAGGTGTCACAGTAGATCGAGAAACAGAAACACAGGGAAAGTAAATCTATCTGTACCTTTTTAGTTGTATTTTTTACCAGCATAAACCAGCTGTGGGTGTTCTGGTAAATATGGAATTTTTAAAATGTTTAAATCTTTATATGCTTGAAATACTATTCTCTAATAGCATTTCACGTGCTTCTTGTTTATTTTTTATACTTGAGGTTTTATATGAAAAATGTTTTAAGTAATTTTGAATGTCTATATCGTGAGAATGTTTGGAAGAAAAACTTATAGCAATGTCACACTATATAAGGGAAAATGGTTTCAACTCTAGAAAATTCTCAGTTGGGAGTAAACTTAATTCCTTTGGGAAAGGTAAGAATTAAGCAGCCTTTTTGACCCTGTAGTGATACAATGGACCTAGAAGTAGAAAATGCTGTAATTGCGATCCAGATCTTATACTTCAGTGTTCTCTAATCATGTCTGTTAAATGGAGTTACTAAAAAAGCATGTAAAGCTTGTTCTGATGGTAATTAGAGATGCCAAAATTATCTTCCTAAATTATAGATACAGACACTTAATTTTAGTTGCATCTTAAGGGAATTTTCATTCTGGGAATGAAAAAGATGAACTAAAAGAATTAACCTGACCATAACTACGTGATCTTAAAAAAACCCCAAACAAACCAACCAAAAAAAACCCCCCAAACCTTCTGTAATTTCTTGCATTGTCTCATGACCGTTTTATTTTCTTGTGGAATCTAGCAGATATAGCATTAATTATTTTCTGCTAGGTAGTGATGTTAGAGGTACGGCACTTTGCATCACACTGAGCTGAAAAGTAAACAGCTCTGTTGCTAAGGAAGCAATAGGTAGTAGGTGGTATCGTTAAACTTCAGTAGATCCAGAAAGCTGAAGTATTTTTCCAGTTCGTAGTCAGCAGGACTCACCCATGTTTGTGCTTTTGAAACCTGACCATTGTACTCTAATGTTGAAGTCCAGTTCTTGAAACTTTGAGCATATGTGTAATAAAAGATTACAGACATTATTGACTTAGTGAATAAAAATTGCTTTTAATGTGAGGAGTCTCACTGAAATCATTGACTGTTCACACGCATAATAACGAGCGTAAAAGTTGCAGGAGCATGTACGCTGTGATAGGTATGTAACATCTCAACCAGAACTTGGTTTTTAAGTGAATTAAATCTCTTTATCCTGAGCCTGAGTTACAGGGGGGATATTATGTTCCATAGCAACATAATTATATACTTACAGTACATAAATATTGGCATTATTTGACTTGCAAATTATGGGTGTGAAGCATACATGAGTAACATCTGCAAAAATTTGTCTACAAATGTTTACAATTTTAATTCAACTGTTTCAGTAACTCATGCTCTAGCACGTAAGTTTGGGAACTCTGTGGGACTGCAATATGCCCACCTGCTGGTCCCTTTGAGTTTAGTTCTGCTTCTACAGATGAAACTAATCGGGCAAGAACCAGTAAAGGGTACAAGAACTTTTTTGTTACTATGGTCCAAATCTACTCAGACTTAAAGCTTGAAAATAGGGACCATAAAAATTCTTTCCTGAGATTTCTTGCTCCTGCCCCTGTCACCACAGATTTGGACTAGAGTCAGCAAATGAGGAGAACTAGTTTTTGTAGGAATACTCTGGAATGGTTCCCAATGGTCTTATGCAAACTATGGATGTCTCAAAATAGGAACCTGGAAACAAACAAAAAAAACCAACTGAGAAATGTAAGTTAAAGAGAACTAGTCTTTC
>NW_010335409.1:32652-39895 GCF_000700745.2 Antrostomus carolinensis
TATGAGTTGATGAGTGTGCCTAGTATTTTGTGCCAGAGCTGTGCTGTCAGTTCAGCATTTCTGTTGTCCAGCGTGTCATTAAGCACCACCAGATCCTCTGAACTGCAAATTTTCTGGGGTGGCCCTCTGCTCTTAAACTTAAAATGCATGATAAAGAGTGACCCACAACTCTACGCTGATCCTAGTTCTGCCTGTCGCCATAGGAGGCCAACCTAGAGAAGGTGAATACTGATTACCTTTGAATATTCCAAGGTAAGAATGTAAATGAAGTTGCAAATCGTAATTAAAAGGTATGAGAGCCTTTCAGCTTGAGGGGCCAGGGAGAGGGGGAAGATTATAATCATTCTGTTAGTGTTCTTCAGTGCTGTTAAGATATATGGGAAGACTTACTGTGTCTCATGAAGTGGGACAAAGGAGGTATAACAGAAAAAGCACTGACTCTTTCAAGTAGATGTACTCAAAAAGCAGCATCCATGTTGTGTTTTCTCAAAGTAGCATGACATTTCAAGGTATTAGTTGAGTGCTGTATCAGGATTTTATTTTTCCCGTGTCTTAGAATAGGTGAATTTTAGAAACTAGTCTTTTGACATTAATTTCTTAGACGTTGATATTTTTTGCACTGAGTATATTCCATAAAGATTCAATGCTAGAATTGACAGAATGCAATTGAGCACCTATAAAAGACTGCAATTTTCTCAAGAGGATAAAATTTCTACTTTTTATGATTGTTAACATGAAGAAGAAAGTACCCACTGCATAGATAGTCTACACTGGTGATTCATGGACTATTGTTCAAACTAAAAACTAACCTGAATGCTAGTCCATTGCTTAATGACTTCAGTTAAAATTTTTGTGTTTCCCTCAAGTACTCATTTCTGCAATAAGAATTGAATGTTTGTAACCAATTTTAAACTAGCTTATATATTTTTTTTCTTGTTCTCTTGTCTTACTGTGCCTGGATAAATTTCTCTAAACTCTCTTGTTGAGGTCTTGGCTCTAGAAAACCCGTTTTGTGACTCTTTATACATTTCCTCACATGTATACAGTGAATGGGAAGAACAACTTTAAAGCAGTGTGCTGCTTCCCCCCCCTTTCGTACGCATTGGATTGTACAGGAAAAGGTATGGGGAAAAAAAAAAAGAAACCTCTTTGCCACTACCTTGATTATCATAGTGTTTCACTCAGTCAGTCAAGTACTGAACCACTGAGTCCTCTGAGCGAAGCACTTTCCTTGTTTTTAACAGTGGCATTGCTTCAAAGTTATTCCACTGGTGTGAAATGCATTTGTTGGGAAAAGCTGAGATCTTCTTGTGTTATGCAGTAAAAAACAACAACAGCAGCAATAAAACCCCAAACAAAACCCAACTTACTGTCGGGACTGGTTTTGCCTGGAAAAGGCAAAAAATACTGGCAGAAGTATTTGGCGAAGCTGCCTTTGCTCTCCTTTTGCCCCACCTGCTCAGTCCTGTTCCCTCGCTCCTTCAGTTTCCCAAGGTTGTCTGTTGAACTAAATTGGGGAACCCATCTGTGTTTAAAAAAAATAACCCACTAAAAGGAAACATTTAACATAAATCTCAGTCCGCTTCACTGGGGGACTGTAAACAATTGTATCCACTTGGTTAAGGGAACCGAAGAAGGGAGATTAAGTTGTCTTAACCTGGTTAAGTCAACGTTGCAACTGAGATGTTCACTAACACAGCCAGTGTTGGCAGGATTACATGCATTACTTTGATCAAGTGACATTAACAGGGTTAGTCATGGCAGTAGTGTTGAATACATGAATGAGATCACTGCTGAATTCGGCATGCTTTAGCCAACAGACTGCTTCTGAGCTCTGTGTCCAAGATAAAAACTTGTTCCAGTCATAACCCTTTAACTATTTATTGCTTTTTATGTTTTATTTAAGTTTTACAAATAACTGCTGTGTTTTGTTTGCAACAAGGTACAGAACTGTGTGCAAGATTTCAAAGTGTGGTTTTTGGACAGATCAATTAGAAGAAAGTGTTAAATCACTACTGTGTGAAGAGCACTTATTTCCAGCTATCAAGTGCTGAACTAGCAAAAAAAAAAAAAAAAAAATTTTTTTCTTCTGTGTAACTTCAGCTTGATCTGCAGCTAGTCCCTAGTTCATCATTTAATTGTTTAATTGCATCTTTTTTGTCCTGTAGGCAGATTTTTTCCATAAGTAGGTTATTTTCATTGGGTTGCCATGTTCCTGTTATAAATTTTAGGCACTGTAAGAAACTGTCAATCCTTGAAAATAAAGCTTACATGTGATCCTGTTGTTCCTAAGAGGATTTGCTGTAATGTAAGTTAAGGGTCTAACCTCTGAGATCTTTTACAGGTTGATGTTAGCTTTTTCCACTTGTGCTTCACGCTGACTGGAAGAAGCTGTAAATATCAGCTTGAAACAAATGCTATGTCTTAAGTTTACTTGAAGTCCAAGATGAAGTACTTGTACCTGATCTTTGAAAGTGTTTTGAAATTGAAGAAGTATGAAACCATGCGTGGCTCTTGGTTTGGCTTAGTAATCTTATGGCTAATATGTCAATGACATGTGCATGGGAAGGGAAAGAAACTAGGCTGCTCTGATCTGTAGTTTTCCACTGAGCTTGTATTATGCTTTACAGTAGATGTTTTTCAAAGACATCCTACAAGTAACATTTATTTTTGCTTACCTGCAAATTAATCTACATTTCCTCAAATTAAATTTTTAGAGGTTTTTTATTTTTTAGTTTTGTGTGGTGTGTTGGTTTTTTTTGTTTGGGGTTTTTTTAAGATTTAATGTGTGTGAAGATTAATCTATCTTAAGTGCGCATCCTCAAGTGATTTTGGTTAATTATTTTTCCATATCTTATTTTAAGTAAATAGTCTTGGAAAAGCAGCAGTGGAAATGTAATTCTAAAGTTTTGCTATATCAGTCATAGCCCTTTCCATACATTTAATGGTGTGATCAGAATTGACTGGTCAGAGCTAGTTTTACGAAGAACTGCTTGTCTTTATCTTGCATAAACTTCAGGAAAAGAGTGTCCTACCAAAAGAATGAGCAGTTTTAACAAAGCTTTTATTCAGTTATATTAAACTACTGATACTACATACATTGAACTGCTATTTGCATCCTAATCTCAGAAGTCAAAATTTCATTTTTTGATAGGAAAGATTATTAGTTGACATCTGCTATTTTGACTCTGAGGAGTCGAGTTGAATTTTGACAATCAAAATGTTCTGTGCAATGTCTGTCTTTTATCAGTTTAGCGCTAAGCCAGCAGTCTGTTTCATCAGCAGTTTGACAAACAGTGGTGGTCGGATCTGACAGCCTGTGACAGCATGTTGCTGCTTCTGCAGTACGTTGCTTTCATTTACTGGTTGGTTCTTCTGGCAGATGGTCTGCCCAGTCCTGAACTGAAGCATTTTTTGTGGGTTTTTTGTCCAAAACAAGAGATGAGCTGTTCTCAGTGCTAACCAATTATAAACAGCAGGTGTATTTTAAGCATCTTTTATATTACTGGAATAAAAATGATTTTTTTTTAAAAAGATAAAAGGTTATAAAAGGTGAGAATAAATCCGTTTCTTACATAGTTGATTTGTTAAAATCCAAAGCTTTACATTGATACGATTATTTAACTTAACCTTTGCAAAACCAGCTTCTTTGGTAAGCATATTTATTAAATGCCATCTTCCTAGTGCTTACCATTTAGGGATTTTTTTTTTTTTCTTCTGTTATTAATGTAAATAGACCAAAAACAATTCTTAATTTTTAAGTTGGTAAACAGGATACTAATCAGGACTGGCAGTTTTTTAGCTTAGTCACCTGATTTGAAGAGTGGCGTAGCCCCTGCAATTTTACTGAATTCAGTTGGGACATAACACCTTGAGGCCATCTCAGTGTGAAAGCAAATGCCAAGAGTTTGTCTCTTAACTTCAAGAGAATCATTTGATGCTGATCAAAGTTATTTTAGTCCCATTCCTTCATATTAAACAGTGGTGGAGGGTGTGTTCTGGTAGATACCAAGCTGAGATCCTTCCACGTGGTGAAACTGCTTCCTTGTGTGCCCTCCGCATGCAACTGTTGGGTAGAACCGTGGTAGCAACGGTGTTGGAAGCGCATTTCTTTCCCTGTGCAGTGTCAAGAAAGATGTTATCAGTTGAGACATAGCTTTGTTCTGAGAAAGGTAGGGATGCTAAGTGTGATGTGAAGGTAACAGGCTGAGTCCTTGTAGAGGCAAGAGACAAATGAAAAATCATCAGGAAATCCACTCCCCTTGTGTGCACTTATGCTTTTCAGGAAGTAGAGGAATCAAGTTGAATGGAAAATATTTAATGTCACAGTATAAACTGTGTTTTATACTTCCAGCTCCTGCTGGTATTAACTTTTAGACAAGAAGCAAAGATGCTTTAAAACATTTTTGAACCAGATTCTCTCCTGCGTCTTCACATTCCTTCCTCCCCCTGCCCCCATCAGTTATGTAGTTCCTAGTAATTAACTCAGTGTTTTAGTAATTAGCAATGCAGTATAACAGTGTAGGATAAATGTTACATTGCACAAGGCATCATTCCTGTAGGAAGTTCTAAAACAGGAAAGACACTTAGAGATTAAAATATACCACTTTCATTTGCCAGTGGGGACTTAATTTGTATGCAGATGAATATGCAAAGTTGTCTTCAGCTCCCATGTACTGTACGAGCATGGTTGGTTCACTCAGCTCTGTCTGTGACTTCATGTACATTAGTTAGTAGTGCAATGCAACACGAGCACATCTTGAGAGTGAAACAGTTGGTGTTGAGGGCCCAGTATCCTCATTACACACATCTAGAAGTTTTAACTTTGAATTAGCTTTAGTCTGATCTGCTTTAGGGAAAGTCCAGTAACAGCTCATGTGAGATAGGTGCTCTCTGGAAGAGCATCTTCAGGTTTGGTTTCATCAGAAGGAAATGAGGTAAGCATGCTCAGAGACCAGGTGATGCAAACGGCAGTGTTGTAACTGAGGATGTTTGGGAGATTTATTTGAAAAATGTTTTACTGATCCAAATGGAAATGGTTATGTGGGTGTGTGCACACGTGTACACCAACCATATGACCTCTGGAATTTCATTACTGTTCCAATTTTGTAAAGCTTTCCTGTTAGTAGATTGATCTACTTTGAGTAGATTAGGATTAATGGGGGGTGTGGTGGTGGAAAGCTTCAGTGACATTTTCTTCCCCTCTGCTTATTGTGTTGTCTGTTGCTGATGCTCCTCAGCCTTGTCTGAGTAACACCTTGTAGTTGTCTAGCTATGTGCACGCGTGATGTTTGTAGTGTTCTGCATTAAATGGTATAGTAGCTCATGATTAAATGGTCCATGGCACCAGAGGTGATTTATTAGCACTGATCTGCTACTGTAATCCAAATAATGGAGATTTGGTTCACATTTTGAACATTGAATAAATTACTTGGTTCTGTTTTTTCAACTGCTGTTGGAAACTGCTATCTCATGTGGAGTCTAAATTAACTTTTTTGTGTTATGTACATATGACTCAGCCTGCACTGAATTGATATTCCATCTTCCTGTTTTGAAGTGTAATTTCTTTTTCTTTGCTCTGGATGGATATTCATTCCTTTCCCTTTTTCAAAATAAATAGTCCGTTATGAATAGTTCTGTGCTGCATAACTTGTTATCTTTTTCCTCTTCAAAGTAAGACAGGCAGGGCACTCTTAATGATTATGAATACCGAGTGGTAAATAATAATATTTTGATTTATTGGGCTTTTTTGTAACTGGTGGTTTTGTCATATATTCTTACTGAATGCCCTTCAGACATAAAGAATGCATTTATCAGGATATCTGTTAAAAATGTTTTTAGGTTTTCTTTTGCTGTTGTCTTCTACCTTGGAAAGCATTATTTCCTGCAAATAGCTGCTGTCTCCCTTGTCTTGCTAGTATTTTCAGCATGACTCATGTCCCTGGCTCTTATTTGCTGCTATTCTTATAGCAGCAAATGAATGGCAGGCAGTGCTGCATCAGTATGTGCAGAGTGCCAGCTCTTGAAAATTTCATCTCTGAAGCTTTCAGGGATGGGATGTTAAGCATGAACCATAGTTTATGACATTTAGAGATGATTTTATAAAGCCAACAGCCCTGTGCATTTTGTATAATCCCTGGCATTAGTTCTGGTTTTGCATCCCAGTTCACTCTCCCAGAACCACATGTGGAGCCCCACATTGCGATACACTTTATACCCTCACTGGAATATTAGCGCTCTCTCAGGCATCTATCTGTGTGTAAACAGCTGGCCGTTCTATACATATGAAAAAAGGAAACTCTTCTGCTATTCAGCAGAAGCTCTTAGAGCTGATTAATATTGCAGAACTCATTTGCCTTAAGAACACAGAATTCAAAGAAGTGATGTATTTCTACTTGCATCTATTCTAAATTAATCTTGAGAGGAAGAATTCTGCATTATTTGAATAATTGCAAGGTTGTCTTGTCTTTTAAGAGAAAGTAAGTCAGTTTCTTAAGTTCCTGCTGCATAAATATCGGTGTTACTTCTTGAGGGAAACTTACCACGAGTTGCCTTAAAAACAAACAAGAAAAAAAAAAAACCCTCCTTTGCATTTGTGATCAAGCCCTTCTGAAAAGTCTTTGTTCGCCAGCATTCGTTTGATCTTTGATAACTTTTCCTGGCTTCACTTCTGTCATGCACGAATGTAAAGCAAATCTACACAGTGCTTACCGATTGATGAGTATTGGTGCAGTTTCTTTGCAAATGTTTTAGAAATTCATCTTTGTTTTGTGTTGCAAGGGAAAATGTGAAATTTGCTTTAAGAGGTGGTTGTAAAAAAGGGATGTATTTGCCACGTGCGTGTCTGTGTGAGTTGTAAGAGAGGCTCCAAAGTCTCTCTCTGACCAACCTCGTAGACTTTTATGAAGACATAACCAGGTGGCGAGATGATGGCAAAGCAGTGGGTGTGGTTTAACTTGATTTCAGTAAGGCATTCGACGTGGTCTCCCACAGCATCCTTGCTGCCAAATTGAGGAAGTGTGGTCTGGATGATCGGGTAGTGAGGTGGATTGTGAACTGGCTGGTGGGAAGAAGCCAGAGAGTTGTGGTGAATGGGGCAGAGTCTAGTTGGAGGCCTGTGTCTAGTGGAGTCCCTCAAGGGTCGGTACTGGGACCAGTACTAGTCAATATAGTCATCAATGACCTGGATGAGGAAATGGAATGCACTGTCAGCAAGTGGCTGACACACCAGAAGGCTGTGCTG
>NW_010335410.1:0-721 GCF_000700745.2 Antrostomus carolinensis
TCCGTATCTAGGGAGGGTAAAGGGCAGCGGTTCTCCCCTGCCCGCTCCGTGCTCCCCTCCGTGGGGTGCCGGTGCTGCTGGTGACGGGGATCCCGGTGCCCTTCCCACTCGGGGGGGAACGGGAGAGGAGTCCGTCAGGGAAAACCAGCCAGCAATGAATGGCTGAAAATGCAGGTGGTGGGTTGTAGGAGGCAAAGCACCTGGCCAGGACAGTGGAATTAACCTTGATAAAGCACTGGAGTGGGAAACAAGCCAAAAAAAGAGCAGGGAAAGGAGCTGAGACAAGGCTGGGCTCATTCCAGTTAAAAATAGTACTGCAACAACTTGTTCTAAGACATTTGAAAATGACTCCCAGGTTGTTGTGCACCGCTCTTTCTTACACACACCATTTATTGCTAATGCTCCTGGGCTGAAACTACTTCCAACTAAATCCCTGCCCACCCCGCACCACTGCGACACACACAGGGCTGGTAGATGGGTGCTCATGCCCAGGAGATGGGGCTGTCACAGCGCATCTGCTCCCCCAAAGATTTTCATGATGTTTTCCCAGACCACCGTGGCTCTCTGAGGCTGGGGGGTGCCCGTGAGCTGGGCAGGTTGTGCCTGAGCCATGACTCCCCCCCAGATAAAGCTCCACTTTTGTGAAGTTGGTTGGCTTTGCCAACAGCTTGCAGGCTGCAGCTCAGCCAGCATGTGAACACGTCACAAGCTGTTGCACAAA
>NW_010335410.1:769-15685 GCF_000700745.2 Antrostomus carolinensis
TTGCATGCAGGAGACAACACGCAAAAGAAAAACAGGCTGGGTGTGACGGAGCCCTTGCACTGTGGAACATGAAAAGGAGCTGGGTTTGGGTTCAAGAAGTGGGAACTTTCCTCGCAGGAGCATTACCTGATGCAAACACGCTCTCCGTGACGGAGCCCTTGCACCGTGGAACGTGAAAAGGAGCTGGGTTTGGGTTCAAGGAGAAGTGGGAACTTTCCTTGCAGGAGCATTACCTGATGCAAACACGCTCTCCTCCATCCTGTTCGCATCCTTGCAGGCAGGGCAGGTTGCAGCTCTGTCCAGGCACCACGTTGCCTGGAAGTCCAAGGAAAATTAGATAAAGAGTTAATGTTACTGCAATCAAAGTCTTTGAGCTCTCAAGTGCTGTGATGCACCCATCAAGGGCTGCCTGCAGGAGCAGGGAGATGGTTATTTACCTCTGTTTTCCAGAGTGGCCATTCTCCAGAGCCTGTATAATTCTCACCCTTCAGCCTGAGGGTTTTCATGCCAGAGCAGTGCTGCTTGTGCTTGGCGTCACACACAGGAGACAAACGTCCCAGGTCCCAGTTCATCCCAGTAGCCAGCAGGCTGGTACTGTGCCATGCTTTCGCAGAAACCTGGTCTTAAGGCTCCTCTGTATTTGCAGAAATGAGAGAGCAGCAGCGTGCTGCATCCTGGGAGACTGTCCCTTTTCGTCCTTGTCAGGGACATCTTCTAGCCAATTATGGACAGCAAACAAGGCTGAGGGCGTTTGAAGCATTGCAAAATATCAGTCGAGTCTCCCTGGAGCAGCTGGGTGAGACATGTGGATTTCAGGGAAGTGTGGGATCTGGAGTGAGATGGAAGAATACCCCAGACAGCACCCAGTGCCATGCATGGTACATGCTCGCCACGCCTAGGAGCTGACAGTATTTTCTATTTTTATTCAGTCACTAAGAAACAATATAGAAGAAAACTATTTATGGGAAAGTAACTGAACTCCAGACCAATCAGGAGGTAAGCAGGGCTGGGGGTGCTCTAATCCCCAGGGCTATACTTAACAGCAGCAAGAGACATTTTACTGAGCAGGCTCCCCTCTCCCCTCTGTTCCTCACAGCCCTTCGCTCTCAATCCCCTCTTGGAGTCAATTATAGCAAGACCCTGCGGTGACACAGGCTCCTGCCCCACACCAAGCCCTGGGAATGTGCCTCTGTGCTGTTCCTTGCTCTGCTCCCAAAAACATCCAACAGAGCCTTGGGAAGGAGGACTTTGGTTTAGAAGATAAGCTGTGCAGTATTTGGTTTCAAGAGTCCACCAAATGACACACCTAATCAGTAAATGTTTCTCACAGAACTTCAAGTTTTTGGCTAGGTTGACAATCCTCAATTTCTGGTTAATTGTCTACCTAGTCTCAAGTTCCAAGTGTTTTCTAAAAGTCACATGATCCAGCCAGTGGCACAAGATGATGGGCAGATACAGAAGCCCAAAGAGAACTCAATCATAAAAGCGGGTACAGAAGATTAACAACAGGGAGAAGCTTTAAGGAACCTACACGAATAAATGCAGCTCAGTTCATTTATGGCATCACTTGTTTTGAAAGCTGTGGCTGATCTCACATTTGCAAGAACAAGATACTGTGTAGTACAGAGCCATGGTCTGTGGGCTGCATTGTAGACATAGCTGGGGCCATGGAAAATGTGAAAGCGACACAAAGAAACAATGAAAATGATTGGCACAAAGACTGCAACAAGACTCAAGAGCACCACTGGCATTTAGTTTGCTTTCAGCCCAAGAGGAGGGGGGAGCCTGCCACATACAAAAGCCTATTGAAAAGGTGTTTGTCTGAAGAAGCAGTGCCAAGACTTCTTTAGACTGGGCTCCTGCTGACTTGAAGACCTCAAGAGAGGGGTTACTGAGCTATACTTCACTGATCTCCAAAAGGAGGAGCTATGTGGGCACTTACTAAAAAGCCACAGCCAGGGCTATGGCTCAGGTCGGACCAGGAAGTTCAGGATAAAAGATCTGCTTAAAGATTTAAAAGGCATCCCAGACAGTCAGAAAACAGTGGCAAGCAGAGATCACAGCAGATAAAAAAGTCAAAGGATCAAAATTTAAAAAACAAACCACAAAAAAAAAAAATAGGAGAGGAAGCAGGAGTCAAAAAGGAGGTGGGTCACAAGTCGGGTCACAAGTCAGGTCACAAGCCGAAAAAACTGAATTTCAAAGCCTCAACAAGCTTTGAAACCAGCAGTTTCCAGCTTTACTTGCTCTAGAAAAGCAGCAAGCTTCCCTTCTTGGTGCAGCTGGGCTGTGCACGGCAGTGTTGTGACACCAGCAGATCACAACAGTTACTGCCTCTGAACCCAGAGCTGACAATGGTAACACCTTGACATTGCTGTATGAGAAAGCAGCAAGAACCATGCAGAACCTAGCCAATCCCAGGAACAACTTAAACCTCTCACGTGAAAAATGCCTCTCAGAATAATTTGTAGGATCTTAGTTGCAAGTTAAATTACCTAGATTTTGTTCTCTGTATCAGGAAGGGCTGAGAGCTCAACTTCTTGCTTATAAAAACCAGCAAATGTTGTCAGAATCAAAATGTGTTTTAGATTCCTCAGTTGACATTATACACTATGGAGAGAGTGGAACAAGTATGGAACATGGTGCTCTCGAGTAGATGCTACAGAGCTGAACTAAAAAAGCAGCACATCAAATATCTCCTTTCAAGTTGTATCTTTCAAAAGGCTAAGAAAAAAAAAAAGTATTTGGTAAAAACAAGCACCTGCTGTTCAGTGTGGAGAGCTGAAGACAGAGGACAGCTTCAGGATCTTTGTGGAAGGAGTTTATGCAGAAAGACAGGCCATGAACGTTGGTCTCCTCCTCCTGAAAACAGCAAGCAAGAATAGCCCTTTTCTTCTCCTCCTGTTTGTGCAGCTGTAGTCTCGCTGGCAAGAGTGGAAGGAGAATGATTCCTTGAATCCTGGGGGGGGGGAAACCACAACAAAAACCAGTGAGTTCCTGGGAAAAGCAGTCCATCTCCTAGACTTGTGCATTAAAGGCTTTTGCTTTGTTCCTAGATCTGTGTTCAGACATATCATTAGCATTCCCCGCTCACTCCTTCCTCATCCTCTTTTATTCTTACGTGCCAGTCACAAGCACAGGGCTTGGGTTTTTTTTAAATAATAAATTGGGAAAAATGTGATAGCACAATGAAGAAATACAACAGCCACACATACCAGCTACCACAGCACACCTCAGCTGGGGAGAGGATATTAGCTACAAGGTGGACAAAGCCTGGTTTTTGTAAGGCTTGGACAGAAATTGTACATTACTGCCAGTTTTTGTCAATAATTAGTTCTGTATATGCTGTTCTGGCAGCCCAGACAGTTCCTCTTTGCTTAGAGGCAACAAATAAGCACCTTGTTGAAAGAACATACAGCTGTTACCCAGTAACCTACTTACTATGTTTGTTTTCAAATTCAAGTTTAAAAAAAAAAAAAAAAAGAAAAAAAAGTAGGGTAAATTGTTTGCAAGTGAAAACAAACTTGGGGACACTTTGTGCCAGAGCTCTCCAGAGATAATGAACCCAAGCAAGTTGCCCCATCCTGGTGGCATGTCCAATTGCTGAGGTGAGCATCTCTTGACCCAAGCAGAGAATGTTTAGCAACTGGTTGAACCAGCCAAGTACAGATTGTTTCTTTGAAGTTAACACCGTTGGCCTTTGGTTACAGAGACACAGAAACGCAGTTTTACCATAGAAACACTTCTAGTGTCAGTATTTATTTTTACCTTAATATACATTTATACAGGCCATAATAAAAAGGCTATTACGCAACAGTTCAGTGAGTTATTACCTAGTTTCAAGAATAATGCATGCAATTACAAAGGAGAGGTAGAAACACCGTATTAAAGACCTAAAAATACAAACATTATATAAACAAACACTTTCAAATTAACTGTTGGAATTTCATACAGATAAATAAGGTAAAAAGTACATTACTCTGTCAAAGTAAAGGAAACACATGGTTATCCGAACACTGAAACAGTATTTTGATGTGTAAGCCCTGTACAACTTTGTCAAATAGTTCAGATCACTGTGTTTTAAGAGGATTAAAATGATTTTGTCCTGGAGAATGGTTTATTCAAGTATTCAAGCAGTTGAGTAACAAAAAAAAAAAAAAATAAATGTACAGGAACCATTTCCAGAGAAGCTGATCTGCCTAAATACTTTGCAAATCGCTGTCCTGATGATCTCATGGGATGCTTGAAATGATAATGCCTATAAGGCTAAAAGAAGCTTCCCACCTCTCCCCTAAAATGCACACAAAATAATCCTGATTTTTCAACACACCGTATGTAGATATTCTGCATCAATTTATCAGCATCTCAAACCCCAAGGTTATTTTCTGGTTTTGCATGGTTCCTTGCAGAACCTTTCAGTTTACAGTATTTATTGTAATACTGCCCAAGAAACAAACTACAGAGAACTGTCACTACACCCCTAGAGACTGCAGGCATTAATGCACATATTGCATGCACAACAAAAGATGCAAACAAATCTATATAAAAAGCAAACAACCAGCAACTCAACATTGCTATTACTGAGAAAGTCCAGAGCAGTAGTTACTCAAGTATTAGACAAATAGGTATAAAATGGAAAGGTTCACATGAATACAAGTTTTTTACAGTTTGTTTGAAAGTCTTCTAGAAGCTACATTTGAAATTCTGAAAAGAATTTTATGTACACTGAAATGAAATTCAGCCAAGTCCTTTGTGCCTTCTTTCTCTAAAATTTTTTTTTTATATAGTTCTTCAAAAATGAATATACAGTTGCTTTAGTAAATTAGTGCAAAACAAAATATTTTGGAAGAAGATAATCAAATTGTATCCACATCAGCTGAAAACCCACTGGGGATTTTGCACAGATGGAGCGCAATTTCTTCCTTACCATCTTCCCCCCGTGTAAAAGCGCTTGCTCGCCATCCCTTCAAATGACTAGCTGAGCCATGTTTACAACATGTGAGCTCTGATACAAGCCAGCTCAGCCCCAAAAACTTCAAACAGCACTTGCACATGGTTAGGGTTTCCCAAATTCACTCCGCCACACTTTACTGGCAACTTTAAAAATATTTTTCACAAACTTTTGAGGGAGTCTTCTGAGGGAAATGTCTTCTGTACCTGATGCAGAAGGATCCACTCTCTATAAACCTCATGAGGGAAAAAAAACCAACCCAACCCTGATCATTCAAGTCAAAGCACACGTACAAGGATCAGTTTGAAGCGTGAAGAGAGATTCTTTTAAATTCTGCTGCTAGGAAGAAAAAGGAGCTGCTGGATCAATAAGGCAAATGTACTTTTGGAATTTCTCCTCTTTGAATATGCTGCTGTTTCTTTGGTAGTCACCACAGAAATGTAAGAATCATCTTCCACGTGGGGCAGAACAAGGACAACAATTAAGCTGTAGTGAAAAAAGTGCAGTATCACTGATGTGGTCCCTTATGCTCACACCATCTGGTCCTCAGGATATTTCTACTGCTCATATACAGCCACTGTGCTATAGCAAAGTGCAGAAAGCCTTCGCTCGATGCTAGATTTATCTGAAAACAGAGAGAAGGAAAATAGGTGATGACTTAGTGTTATTTTATAAGGCTTTAATTCCATGTAATTTTCAGTATTTTCATTATTCAACATAAACTTACACTTGTGTACATTTTCTATATCTGCAGGGTCTTGCAGTATTTTAGTTAGTCCTTCCAGCAGCAAGGCTGCTTTGTGGTATCGATATGTAATATCTTCAGTTTGCTGAAACATCTCATCCAGAGCTGCTGACTGAACCTGGAATAATTCAGGAGAGTCGGTTACATAAACTGCATCAAGTAATGAAGTGAAAAAATTCAAAATGAATGACAGAGAAGTGTCATTAAGAAACTACTTTTGAGCCTTAATTTAGCTGATCTGGTTTTTAACTGTAAGATAACAAAATGAAGTCTTAGAGAACACAGCACCTGAGCTGTATTAGCGAAGGATATTCTGGACATACAAGCTACAAAAGCACTTTTTGATCTTTTGTGTTTATTTGTTTTATAAAAACATATGAATAAATATGCATGTCCTTATACCTACATTCTCCTGACAAATTAATTGTGTGTGACTACACCATTATCAGGATTAAGCACAGTATTTGCCAGTATCTTTTGTGTGACACTTATGTTAAAAAGACTTCCCTCTCACCAGAAAAGCAATTAATTTCCTGTATTGTGTTACTGCATCTGCTCCATGGCAAATACAAAGTTTATCAACTACATGAAAAAGCTTCCATATGTTTGCTATCATTTTTGTTTTGTATGGACAAGCTGATGTTCTTCAAATTGACCTGGCAGGTTGATGAAACTACTTCTGTTACTTCTGTATTTTACCAAGCTGTAGTGGATGAGACCTCAGCACACAGGGCTGTGTGGCTTAGGAGTTCATTTCCTAGAGCTTATGTACCAAATGTGCTGATGTAGGGGAAATGTCTCTGAGGAACAGTATCTGCCTGGAACTTCAGCCACAGTTAAGGCAGGGCAGGAAAAAGAGTAAAAGACTAACAACAGTTACCACGAACATATTTTCTGGTTATGTAGAAGAGGTATGTGAGAGAAGGAAGCAATTCCTCTCCATCTCCTATCATTTAGGTAAAAGGAGTGACTCACCATTTCTACAGCACAACTGTAGATGAGTTTCTCTGCAGTTACACTGTTGATTTCATCAATGAACCTTTGCTTGTCCGAAAAGAAACGATTCAACTTTTCTGTCAATTTCTTGCACATGCCGATACAGAATTTGTATCTCTCATTGAGGCTTTTCACAACTGGAAGAAAGGTAAAAAGAAATTTAAAAAAACCCAACCAAACAAAAACCCAACAAAAACCCACCACAAAGCCCACACAACCAAACAACAACATGGCCTAAATTCAGCTTTTCCCAGCACTATTAAAGTCAATCTGCTTAAACTTGTGCTTTTAATGTTTATTTACTCTGCCACTTTTAAGAATTAAGTATATAGCAAATAATTTCCTTTTCAAGTTAATAACTGCCCATTTCTTAACAGTTTCTAGCTGTATCTTTGTTTGCTATCACAACTGCGCAATTGGACATATCTACAATTCTCTTGTACACAAGAAAACAAATGTTGCAGCTTATTTTTTGAATGATGTATCAGCAAAGAAAATTCACAAGCAAAGCAACTTAGATTATGTTGCATCTACCTTGCTTAACAGCAGTGGATGGGTTCAGTTTCCCCGATTTGACTTGTGCTTTGGCAAGATGCAGAGAAGATGCGAGTAACTGGGCGGCTTTCATGTACAACACCAGCTGTTCTACTTGTCTAAGAAGCAGGAGGAGAAAAAAAAAGTAATTAGGTATCAAAACACCTTGAATATACTCAAGCCATGGGCAGACCTCAGCTTTAGTCACAACTCTACATAGGACCCAGCAGCAGCAAAGGAAGACAGATGTTTAAAATGCAACTCCACCCCTCCCCTTTCCTTCACAAACGCTCTGTCACGGGTTGAGAGTACATCTGCTCATCTAGTGGCTGCAGCAGCAAATACAAACTGCTTTAATATAGACATTTGAAAAAGGAACATTTATTTGTCAGGACTAACTGCCCGAGGTCAACATCTTACCACAAGCGACTGGGTGTACTTTTCTCACAGTCTCATTTCCTGTGCCCCTGGAATTCTCAGTTGTGAAAAGTAAATGCTTTACAGGGAGTTTGTTGTTGTTGTTGGGGTTTTTTGTTGGTTTTTTTTCAGGAAGAAGCCAAGAAGTGGAAGTGCCCTTTCCCACCACTTCATATTTCTCCTTGCTTCTCATTTTGTATTAGGGCTGATTGCTTCCACTGAAAAAACAGTCAAATTTGGACACTCCTTCCCCCTTCCCAACCTCCACCTCAGTGCTACTGCTTCAGCCTGGTCAACAGGAACAGGTGAGGGCTCAGATTTGACAGAAGCTGGTACACAAATCTCAAAGCTTAGAAATGCACTGTTGCAACTCAAGCCTGAGATCCTAACCACTTTCCTCTTATGTGGCAGGCCAGAAAACACTGTCCTTTTATGTCTGCTAGCAAATGTCTCTCCATGCTTTCTCTTTCTGATCTGTCTCCAGTTGTTAAAAACTTATTGCTATAAAAGATTCTATACAGTAAAACAATCACTCCCAACAAAAAAAAGGCATAGCTTGAATACCTTTTTGATGTATTCAATATTCACTAATTCTCTTGATAGTATTTGACCGCATACTCACCCCCACTCTTTGCTTAGCTGGCTGATCTGATCAACAACTACGCTCTCTTGGATTTGGTACAGCGATACTGCAGAAGTACACAGGTCTGGGTTTCCTCCTCGTACTGCTGTCAGATCCAGAACACATTCTGTAAATGTCAGCATCATGTTTAGATGTCGCAGTGTATCTGTATGTTCTCTCTGTCAGAGGGAAAGATGACAAGAATTTAACCATTATGAGCCATAAGGAAAACAAGCACAGTTAAAACTCTTGCTAATAATTTGAGCATTTCTTTTTATGTCAATTTTAGGCAGAAATCACACCGTAGCAGACCCAGCACTAGGAACCACAGAACCAAATGGGACCAAATAGATCAACAGATATTAAATTGTTCTCTCTTCGTTAATGATTTCAAGATTCTGTAGCTTATACTTAAGAGATTTTCAACAAAGCCAAGGGAATTGGGACATGGAGTTCTGTGTTTGTTGAAATCTGAGCGACTAAAGGAATCACAAATGGGACATATTACTTGTTATTATATTATCAGCAACCCAAAAGTATGCTCGGCACTTGTATGAGAAGCCAGGAGGAACATTTGGCTTTTATTATATAACAGACTTGATACCTACAAGAGAATCCATCTAAAGCTTCAGATTTATCTACTTCACTTTTACACTTAGATCTAGAATTATATTGTGTTAAAAGGTGGCTGTTGCCCAAGTTTATAATTTAAACTAAACACCTTCAACAGGAGTTAACAACTCACTGCTTCTTGGTGACTAAAACAGATACTACACACATAGTCTCTGCTCAAAAAAAAAGTTAGCCTTCAAAACTAATCAAACATGTCTTAACAATATTTATAATCTTTTCATTAGTAATGCAGGACTAAATACATTTTAAACTCTATCTGTGGGAAGAATACAGTGTACTGCCAAACATTTATGTTATAACATGTAGATACAGTAGGGATCCAAACACCTTCCAGCAAGATGTGAATGAGAAAACAGAACAGCAATCTGTCTTGAGAAATTTACAGTCCAAGGATAGCATTCTGGTGAAAGACCACCCCAATTCATGTTTTTAAAGTGTCACTCCTCCACATATTTTATAAAATATAGGACACTCTTCCCACAAGTAGGATTTCATGTCATTCACTGACTGTGAAGAAGCAGCTAAAAACAAAGCCCAGAGGAATATTGCTACTGTCAGCACCCACGTCCAGAGACTTGGCATTAAAACAGAGGCCTCTTTGGAAGGCTCTGGTGAACAAAAGCAGTCATGTTCCTTTGGTTACCTATTCAAATACATGAAATGCCAGGAATGACTACTAAAGATAAACTGGTCACAGTTGATAGGAATATTTTCTAGATCTGAAAAAGGACTATGTGAGACAGTGAAGAGGAAACTACAAAGTGCACTGAGCAGTCCTGTTTTTACCATGTCTCTGTTTTAGCAGCATTATACATTATAAAACATTAAATTATTTTTTTCTATACCTCCATTAAAGTTTCCTCAGGCAATTCAGGAGCTTCAAAAGTGATAAAGCCCTCTAAGCTGGGAGGCGAAGTACCATAAGGCATGTACTTCAGACTCGGAGCTGCCTCGGCTCCCGGAGGAGAAGAACCCATATAAATACCAGGAGGAGAGCCCATATATACACGGCCACTAGTAGAGCAGAGAGACCCTCCAGAACCGTTTGATCCAACTACAAGAAAAATAACACACACATTCAGTCTCATAGGTTGTTCCAACTCGCAGCACTGGGCTGCAGACGATAGCAAATGACAAATCAGTAGTCATCACAGATTCACTCTTGGGAGGCTCTCCTCATGGCTCCTGGCATCGCTCTGTAGAGAATGCAAAGGCTACATCATCGTAACGAACAGTGATGATTCGTAACACAGATTCTGGGAAACAGCTGACAAGGATTCTAAGGCAGAGAGTCCAACAGTACAGACAAAAGGATGTGCTACAGGTCACAAAAGCACACTGCTGCAGACTCCTGCTCATCCTGAGCAGATAAAGGCCTTTACTTTGAGATCATTGATATTTGTCAACGTAGCTGACACATGATGAAATGCAGCCAGCTGACATCCCTTGGGTGTTGTTTCTGGTACAATGCAAAAATGCAGAATCAGAAATCTAACTTTTCCTTTCCACCTTTGTCACAGAGATCTACTATAGTCCCTGTGGTGGAGTAAAGCTGTGGACACAGGAGTTAAGTCCGTGCCTCTGGCCCTCTCTTTAGGAGAGAAAAGGCAGAAGTTGTCTGATATTAATGTCTGCATTACAGAGCACTTTTACTGTATGGCCTAGAGGACCTACTGTCCAAGGCAGTAATCAGGTTACTGGCCCAAGAAGTGGGCAAGCCTGTATACTGTGTTTGAGAACAGTTGTCAGGGGAGTCTTACCTGAGGTGGTTCTTGTTCTGAGGACCATATGGGTGCAGGTAGGAGGGGTGGCACTGCTTGGAGGGGACCCAACAGTAAACATGACAGCCCGAGAACTTGCCCCGCTTCCCATAGAAGGGGGTGCCATTGCAATTCCATAGGCTCCTGCTGGAGCTGGAAGAGAATATTTCAGCAAGTTAGTCCCTGCTACATATAATCATAGTAGTAAGTAATTATATGCAGCAAATTGGAGGACTGCAACACAACATGCTTTGAGCAAGATTCAAGACTTGGACTAGTTAAGAAGTACTGACAGCAAATGAGACAAGCTGAGTGGACAGCCTTGGCAATACACAGAAGGAGTCAGGATGCGGTTTACACATATCTTTTTATTTTCAATCTCTCTATGCTCTACTCTCGCCTAGAAAAGAACAACAAAGGGTCTCTCTGAGAGCCTGAGGACAACACCAATCCTGCAGCAAAAGATACAACAGAAAAATTCTAAAGGCAGCTAAAGACCAGCCCTGGCTGCAGAACTCCTTCCATCTGCTCAAAAACAAGGTGAGAACTTCTGGTGGCCCCTTGTGGCAAGGGACAAGCTGGGTCAGAGAGGAGAAAAAAAATAAAATGACCCAGAATTACATAAATTTTCTTTCATATGAAAACAAGGTGGAATTAGGAAATGAGACAGGCACAAATGTTATATTAAAAACAAAAATAAAACCAAACAAAAAAACCCAAGCCCCTCTAGCCAGTATAGGCAGTTGAGGTATTTCTGTGTTTAGCACAGAAATAGATATTTTCCTGGCTCGGTTATTTTTAAAGCTATGCTAAAGAAATGAAACATATCCCCTTCAAAGATAAAAAAACTCCTCTTCTGTACTGAGGCTAAAAATTACCAGAACCAATCACTGAAGCTGTAAGCAGAGCTGTATCTAATTGGCACTCCACAAAGCACCTAGCACATAAAGTCAGCTTGGATGTATGGATTTGTTCCTTACCTGTATCCATTGGTCGCTCTGTATTGAGGCTGTCTGTACTGCCCTGATATAACTGGCCACCAAGGGTAGTCTTCACCTGTTGATCTGATAGCTTCCCAGTACTGACAGACCTAGGCAGAAAAATATGAATTCACAACAAAGTTCTTCAGTAAGATCTTCCTATCTAACTTGCAACTAAGAATGACTTTCAGATTCTTGGTATTTCTTATAGAGAATTCTTCAACTAAATTACACAAAGTCTTGAAATCTTGCTGTTCATCATGGACCTACTGAAATAGAGCTAACCATAAAAATAAAGAGACCTTTTTCTCTTAAAAATTTATACTGCAAAGTTTGTTATACAGGTTTTCAAGCAAAAACTGAACAGGTTTCACAGAGGCAACGGAATTCCAATTCAAAATTCAAAACCAAAAGGAAACTAGACAGCAACACAAAGCACTCCAGGCAATCCATGCTATATTTATACACAGTACAAAATGTTTCTGTTGTATGCACCAAACCTCAGCATCTCCTCACAGCTCACTTTTTGCATGTTCTTCCCCTTCAAGTCGCTGTGTGCAATGTACATTCCTATGCCAAGTCACCTACCCAGCTCTACAGGTTATAAACACTACAATGCTCACCTGCCAAACGTAGTTTTACTGTGCTGTTCTCCTGTCTGCTTTTCACCTCCTTGGGTCAAGTGGAAGTGTGTGAAATCCCTTGGGTCAGCAATGTCTTTAGGCTGCAACGGGTTATCTACCGAGCCCTGGCGATTAGCCAGGGCCAGCAAGTTTGAGGACGCTTGAGTTTTAGGGATTTTGAAAGGAGCTGTTGCCTTTAAGAATCAAGACCAAGAAGACATAAAAACCAAAGTTAGAATCCCAAAATATTCTTGGGAACGGTTTCAGGCAGCGTGTTACCACTTCACATTTTATTGACAGTGGCAAACTTAACAAACCTTAGTAGGAGAGCCAATGATCGTTGGTAATGGAGTTTTGAACAGCCAGTCTGAACTCCGAGGTGATGATCCCATATGTTTGGTAGGTGATGTTCCCAGGCTACCTGGCCTACTTGGTTGTGGAGAATGACTGTATCCATACCCAGCATAGGATGGGCATACCGGGTCTGAATGTTGCTTTCTGAGCTTCTGCTTGTTTTGGTAAATATCTGTGAGGGTAGGAGCACTCTGCAACCTTGCTCCCATCAAAAGTGACTGTGGAGACTGAGATGGTGGTATTGGAGAACCTGGAGGGATGAAAAACAATGAAGTAAAATTCTACTTGTAATGCTTGGACAATATATCAGTGATGCCCAAAATGCCAGAGATGAACATTAAACTGAAAGGACATGAGACTGCAAATATTGTGAGATAAATTTGATCATCAACCCACTAGATGGCAAGGAGAATGGATTTAGCCTGTCGGCTATTTGGACTAAGGCTACATTACACTGATGAGACATTCATGCTGCCAAATAGGCAAAATTTCAGGGTGACAGCTGTACTGGCAGCTGCAGCACCTCTGGCAACCTGCATCAAGACAAAGAAAGTAGTTGGATTCAGCAGGATGGCATAACCAACACTGAAATTTCAAGTGTAGCCACCAAGACTTTAGGTTGAATAGAGGTTCTTAAGTACTGGAATTATATTCTTGCAAACAAGTGTGTGAATGTGACATTGCATGTTAATGGCTTGTTTTGTAGGTAATGATTTCATTTGCAGACACTAAATGCAGCTCATCTCATGGTTGTTGCAAGAAAACTAGGTACTAAAAAGAATAAAATTATTCCAATGAAACAGTTTGGGATCATTGCTTTGGGCAGTCATTTACTTTTTACTCTGTCAGACTGAATCTTTTTCAAAATCTGTACAAAGGAAGCCCACACTTAAGTACGAGTGCAAAGCTTCCTCTAAAGCAAATGGAAATGGAAGACCTATAAGCAGTTATTTAAACAGAGGGCATTTGAGGAAATATCTCTTATGAACATCTCACCTACTCAAAGGTGCCCTTCCTCTTTCAAAATAAGGAACCTGAAATTTGATGAAGCAGTCTCTTCCTTTTAATGTTTTTATGTCTCACGATGCAGAACTGTGCAAAGTTACAAACAGTACATAACACTTCAGCTTTGTGGCCACAGATAGAATGCCTGTCTTTGTAACCTCAAAGAGCTGACACTGAACTGACAATTTCACCTTTCTTTTTCTTTTAAAAAGAAGAAAAAAAGGCAAAACTGAAAATGAACCATACTAACTAGATAAGATTTTTAAGAGCTGGCCAAGACCATCTGCTGAAATAGGCTCCATTTCATAAATGTGTGCTCAAAAAAACATCAAACTTCTCGAAGCTTGCTCAGTGAAGTGCCCAGCTGTTAGGACACATCTTTCAACCTTCTTAAGCCTTTGCTTTTGCTAGTTAGATTTTGAATATGAGCTACTTCATATTGATTTCATTCCACTCCATTAAACAGTATGTTTTAGAACAGCCTTTCTGCCTGCAGCTCCAGCACAAGGATCAAGTCTCTTTCTCATCAACTTCCCAGCCAAGAATTTGCTTGTTTGAAATCCCTCTGCTCATCTGTCTCATAGCATTGAAAATCCTCACCTGTTGTTTCAGAAACCAGTCTTAAATCGCACTGGTTACTGTTCTAGTGTCATTGCCACCACAGGGAAGGCTTCTGAACTAGAAGTTTGTCCTCTGCTGCCATTGGCAGCAACAGCAGTTCAATTAGTTCAGAAGTCACATTACAACAGAGATCTTCAGTCCTTAGAAAATCTCAGTACAGATGACCTCACTTCACCCAGAAGCAAAGGATAGCTTCCCACACCCATTTAAATGCTAAAAAACAGACTCGCTGTAATATGTGGTATTTAACAAATAGAAATACCACTGCATTCATTTGAAATTAAGAAATAAAGTCAAAGAGTAAAAGAAGGCACGAAACAGATGAAGAAATGAAACATTAAAAGCCCTTAGAGCCATAAAAACAGTGCTGTGGTATGATAAAAGTCAGTTTGACAGGAGGAAAAGGCACTAAACCAACAGCCCTGCAAAATTCTAACCAAAGAAAAGATGCAACAAGAAAAGCATACACACTGCTTTGTATTCACTGCACACAAACACACACTCTTTTTTTTTTCTGTCAAGATAAGAGACTATTTCAAATCTGAGGATTCACTCATTCCTTGTCATTTGTTCAGACTGCCAATGGCATAGCAATGATGATGACAATTTTTGAGACACATCATAGAACTCATATGGATGAAACCATTCCCAGATATTTGAAATATGGCTAAATTT
>NW_010335410.1:15731-43261 GCF_000700745.2 Antrostomus carolinensis
CAAGTGGGCTAAGTTTCTACAGGAACTCAGCGCAGCACTTAGGCAGTGTCTCCTACTGACCTATACTAATGTATTGTTGGCTCTCCTCTCCCTTCACAAAATGCTATAGAAGCTCTATCAATATAGTACTGGTTGCATCGTCCAAAGCCACTCACCTGAAAAGTTTCTACTCCTGGATTCATGTCCTTGAAGCTGTCCGCAACAACAGTGTCCAAGCTGCTCAGGTATGGTTCCAACTATGCAAACAAAACCAAAATGTGAATTTACACTTTATACTTCACCTACAAATGAAGGTAAAGAAAAATACAACCTAGTCAGTTTACTTCTGTAAGTTATTTAACATAAATTATTTCCCCAAATGTGACCTAGTTGGGCAGATTTTGGTTTAAGATAAATTTAAGCAAGAATCAGTGTTCTGAATTATTTTTCCAGATAAATCTTTACTAATTGCTAAGAATTTATGGGCTTACCTAGTGGTGAAGGAGAATATGGTCTAGAAGATCCTGTGGATAACCTGCGCCCAACACCCTGTGCAGTGTCAGCTGGTACTGGAGAACAGGAGCCCGTCTTCATGAAACCCATTGGGCTGGTATTTGAGCGTCTCACAACTCCAGCTCTAACAAGGTGAAAAGAACAGTTACACACACTACAGTAACTATGGTTCCTCCAGATAAGCTTCAGAATCCCCTACGGAGTATAATGATCAGTTAAAGAAAATACTGGGATTTAAAAAGAAAGTTATGGCTTAAGGTTATTAAACCAGTAACTTAAGCTGAGCTTCCCCTACTGAAAATAGGCAAGATTTAATTCCCTTAGTTCACACTGACTTTTTAACTTTCAGTGCCACAGTAGTCTGTTAACTGGAGAAAATTAAAATAGACAACCCTTAGTACATGGATTCCTAACCTTCAAACAATTTGATAATTCAATTTTAAATTTCACAATCAAGTGAAATATATTGCTGCAAATACCCATTTTTATGTCCACAAAGATTATGACAAAGTTTTCATCTTGGGTCTAATATACAGGTCAGTTTAGTGAAAACAAATTATTTCAGGGAAAGGCACTTCCCCAAGTCTAGCAACTATTATAAAATCAGATCCTGAAAAAAAAATATGTAAGGAAGCATGGGTTTGTTTTTGTAAAGATCTCCTGAGTTCTAAGTAGTCTATGTCTGAGTCTTTGACCTTCACCACCCTGATCCTGTAGACCACAAGGCAGAGAATAAATCTGGCACACTAGAGCTTTGTAATAAAGACAAGCTGGTTAACCAGCATGCCAAAAATTGTTGCCTTGATATTCTACAGAACAATGCATTCATCTCAGCACTACATGTGTGAAAACAAAACATAACTTACTACTGACTTTCTAGTTTATGATGTCATGCTGATTAATACACAAAGAGGAATAAAAAAGCAAGACTTCATCTTTTTACCTTCTTATGTTTCATTTGAGTGAGCTAACAAGCTCATTTTGTTTTTGTGAAAAATTTCAAGTGCCCATCCAACAATCTTGAGATTGTGAAGGACTATTATTTGTTATCATTAAAATGTCTCTTTAGTATGTGCTTGCGCAGAAAATAAAAATGACATCAGCAAGAAAGCACAGACATCTGTCAGGGTAAAAACACAAACCAGAACCAAGAAAGAGGAGTTAAAAGAAAACCAAACTCACCTTGGTGATCCATGGGGGTTTGACACGGGGCTGGCAGTAGAGGAGAGGTTCTGTTCTATGCGCTGGTAATTCCGTAGCTGAGTGGGAACCGGGATAGGTGCCGTTTCACTGCGGGGGGATACTGAAGGCTGGCAATGCCTGAAGTTGGAAGGCACGGAGACAGGAGGTGAATATAGGTTGACAGGTCTCTCTCTAAATTGTACCATTGTTGAAATTTCAAGAAAATCTAGGAAACAGGCAAATAAGCTGCGTCTGCACTCCCTTCATGCAATATGATCTTAGCTTGTCCTAACCTAGCTCTAACACTTCACAGAGGAAGATCAGGAACTGTTTGTTACTAACTACCTTTCTTATACTGGCTTGCATCAGATCAAGCTGAAAGGGCAGTACTAGCTGGAGCACTTCGTCACGCATCACAGCCATCTACAGATCCCTCCGACTTCCTGCCAATCAGCCCGCTCTGTTTACCACGCTTCAAAATAGCATTCTAGGAAAACCTACTGCGCTAAGAACAGGAAGTTCAGCAGCAGGGCTGGAATGTGTACAAAAGCCACTAAAGCACAGTCGGAGATAGCCCAAGAGACACTGTGAACTTGGAAAAGGAAAACATGTTATATAACCAAGCCCTGACAAAATGACCAAAACCACACACCTGAACATTAATCCCCAGACTCAAACTGTAGATTAGCATTACCCAAGTTCAACCCAAGTGTCCGTGACCCGACTTACCTCAGTGTACTATCTGATAAGGGAATCAAACCACTGCCATGTAATCAGTTACCAACACTTTTAAAGGAAGACAGAATTCAATGGAAAGAATTTCAAACTAATGGGCTTTTTGGAAGATAATCAGTTTAGTATCTGGACCTTTATTGAGCACCTCTTCAGAGAAAGATCAGAAATACTTAGAGGAAATGTAAAAAAAAAGTTCTGCCACGAGCTCTAAACAAGCAGTAACAACACTGACTGCACAGCCACAGCTGAACAGAAATCTGGGTTTCTGACTGCATTTGTCCTGTTCTCTTTGCTACCCCTGAGAAAGAAACACAACTTCCTAATATACATAGAACTTCCTTAGCAAAAGAAAAGAAGTTTGTCCTTTTATTGCCACCCAGTTTCTAGGTATTACAGAGTAATTTGAGAGTCAGCTGTGGGCACACAGTTGGTGAAAGGCCTGAAAGCTTCCACACAGGTCTCACAAGTGGAAACCACACCAAGGCAGCGGGCAGGCAGCCTGCTATGACTAACCCAACACACTGAGGTAGCACAGGGAGGTTCCTTAGGTCTGACCTCTGGGAGAGGGGAAGCAGATGTTATTTAAACTGTGGCAGTGACACTGAGGGGGGCTATGAAGGGAATTCAACTTTTAAAGTACTCAGCATGGAAAATACCTTCCCTTGCTCTCACACAGCCTTGCAGGCAGAGCCAAGCAAGCTCAGAGTCGTGAGCTAGCTGGAAGCAGCAATGCTGTGTTAGCGTGGTGGAGCGGCATCGTACGGTACTTGGCCTCCATCAGGGCTCCCCAGCTCAGACCTAAGCTAAGCTCTGGTTAGGCTTCCTTGAGTCTGATGTGGTTTGTTACTGGTTAGAGAAAATGTAATACAGATGTGTGCAGAGTTGCATGCAAATCTTGTTTCTGTGAGATCTAGAGAATAAAATTAGCAATTAACCACAGGAGAGCAAACCACCTCCACCTATTCTGCCCATTCTGGCTGGAGCCTGAGAATTATTACAGCTTCTTCTACTTGACATAAAGCAGCACAACTATGGGTACAATTAATTCAGTTTCATCAGCTAATCAGAAAAATTCACTGTTTTACAGAGCATAACCTTTTGTAAAAAAATTAAAAAAAAAAAAAAATCACATACTATGAAAGAACATTTCTCAGGAAATAAACACAAAAACCAAAAGCAGCACCCTGTAGAATATCAGACACGCTCTGCTTCCTTCAGACCACGTCCCAAGCAGCCAGTTAGTTACCAAATTTACTCAACCAATAATTAAATCAAACTATTATATCACAAAAACTGAAACAGTAGGCACGTTTCTATTCCCAAAACCACTTAGCTGTTAAGTTACTAATGTACAGATAACATAACTGTCATATTTTCATAAAACCTGTAACTCTAAACTGTGCCACCTGACACAATTTTAAAAAGGAAATTACAACCTATTTATAATACGTTGTACATGGCCAATCCAGAGCAAATGGATCTTTACAGACAAACAATCCCCATTATCTGCTCTTAAACATAAAAGGTAAGACTAAAGCTGTATTGATAGCCCATGTCAGCAGATTTCACAAACTGCACAAAGATCAGCACAAAGTAGCAAACTTTTCTTGTGACAAGCATTTCTAAACAAATAATGCTGACTCTCAGCCATGTAGTATTAGCATAAGCCAAAAATACACCCAACATAATAGCTTTATTCCTCATTTAGCCACTCACCCTCTTTCTATTTGTACTGAAAATATTATGAAATTCATTACTTGGTCAAATGACAAAACTAACCCTTCTGTTTGGAAATTGCAGGAGTAGTTAAACAGCATGATTAAGTTTTACATTTTCCCATATAATACACAAAAGATTTCAGGCACCACTGATGAATATCACTTCTATTTCAAACTAGCAGAAACTTTGTCTACAATCACGTGGAAGAAAGAGGGTTACTAACATCCCTGCTGATGGAAAAGCTGCAATACATGTTTAGCTCTTTCATGTGGCTTCTCTGGTATGTTGTGAGATATAAACACAGAATTCACAGTAATTACTTGCACAGAAGCCACACCCAGTTACCAGGCACAAGACAATCCAGCCCCAAGACACAAATCCATAGCAATCTGGGCTAAGTTCCTCTTCTTTCACAACTACTTCTTAAAATGTATACTGCTTTCAACATCTTGACTCACTAAATGAGGACTGTGCTGTACTTCATAACACAAAAAGAACAAGTCAGTTATGTCTGAAGTTTCTCATTTCAACTCGTTGAAAATTTAAACAGACAAAAGAATGCTCTCTTTCCTTAAGGAAAGCTTTCAATGATGCATCAGAGCCAGAAGTTAGCTATGCAACAGTCAGCCATTAGAATGAATTAAGTGTAAAGAGTCTGGAAAAAACAGATCTAGTTTCTATTTCAATTCAGTTTCCAGTAACAATCCACAATTTAAACATCCACAATTTAAAAAAAACAAAACAAAAAACAACCACATAGTAGCAGAGAACCTTTTTAAAAGAGAAGAAATACGAAGCCTACATCACGCACCTGTTAGCTGTACCAGAAGCAGTACTTCGAGAAGAGGCTGAGGATGGTTTCTGTACAGTTCCTGAGCTTCCAGAAATAGTTAATGGTGACTGCCTGTGAAAACAAAAACCACAGTCAAAAGACAGGTCTTCACATCACAGAAGCTATCTATTTCACAGCAAAACTCTGAATTCATGCTGTTTATATATTCATACTAAATTCAACGTACATATTAGTCTTTAAGACAGCCCAGGCACAGCTATGTAAACCCGTCACTGCCAAAAACCCAACAACCCCTTCTACAGCTGCAGCATCAATTTTAGAACATGAGACTTCTTTTGGATAAAGCTCAGCACACCTACCCTCCACACATCAAGAACTCGCTTGAAGCTCGCCTGCCAGCTGCTCCCAATGGCATATCATCTACAGCAAGCAGAAGAACACATTGAAAACCCACGTCATGAAGCAGAATCTTAAAGAAACACATCTCCAATATTACTGTTGTAGAAATTATAACTTCTGACAAACTTCTATGAACATATAAAAGTTTTCCACAGACTGTTTTGTGTATGATAATACCTCAAGTGTGACCTACAACAAAAACGCAACTGGGGAAGGTAGATATTTAAACAAGCTTTTTTGTTAACGTATGTTATGAGAGGAAATGTAAAATGTAAAAATAAGGAAGGTCCTTACATGAGTGGTCTGAAGAGATGTTGTGTGGGACAAGAACAAAGTCATCTGTGTCACAAGAGGAGTTCTTGCTACTGGTACTGGCAGAATCTTTAGAGACTTGAAGATAGTTAGGAGGACCCAGTGGAGGGGAAGACAAATTTTCTTCTTGAATATGCTGCATGTCTGGCAGAGACTGGAGGGGTGGGGGAGAGTAAAAAAAACCAAACACAAACCTGTAAATATAGTGATTCAGAATATAGAATTGCTCTTTTAACTATGAATCTTCTAAAGTAATATCATCACTATCTTTGACAAAAAGATAAATTTGGGAGTTTTTCGTTTCTTAAGTATTTAGAAATATAAAATATATTTGAATTTTGAAATGTCAAATACTGGATAAGCTTGTAGTGTCTATTTAGACATTTTATATTAAATAGGCTGTGTCTTTAATCAACAGACATTTGTTCAGCTGTTCCTGATGATAGAGATGCCCCTCTTCCAAATACCACATAAAATTCAAGTCATCAGTCTGTATCAGTACGAGGCCTTAGCCAAAAAGGCCAATTAAAAAAACTTTCAGTAACATTTATTATGTTGCAAAACATATTAGCACATCTAAAGATTTGCTACCGTAGCATTTGATATGTATATGTTTTGGGTTTTTTTAAAACAAAAAAGAACAACAAGAAACTCACAAAGTACAACATAAGGGGCAAAAGAGAACCAAAACGTTAATGAACAACTTCTAGCAAAAGACAGAGGTATTCCTTGCTCTGCATTCTTAAACATGACAGTTTACACTGTCCAAGAATAGAAAGATGTAAAATTCAATAACCTTTGGCTAAACATTACAGAAAATTCTAGAGATTGTTCTGTAAAACAGAGAACTTACTGGAGGAGAAGCAAAACGGCATGAAGGAGAGCTACCACAGGAACTGCCAGAGACTGAGCCTGCATATGTGGGCACTGGTACAGGACAAGCTAGGAGAAAACAACCCAGGGAAGAAAAAAAAATGGGAGTAAGATCTTAAAAGGCTAGATTTCAAACAAACTCATTTCCTCATTGCTTTTCATTCATAAACCCTTATACGACTTATAAGCACAGCACATCCTTAGACACACAAGGGTATTTAAGTTCAGTTGAAATGTCAAAGGAACTAGTAAATAAGTATCACATTTCAGTCTAGTGTAATACAAAAAAGGATTCAACACTTAGCCTCACAATAGAGCACAACAACAAGCCTCATAAACACTTCATGTGGTATTTGGCAGATCTTTCTCCATTCCAGCCCCCAACATTCATAATTTACACAAATAAGTGGAAAATCAAAACTACTTACACTTTTTGACTGTTGAAATCTGATCCAGGAAAGGGTGGTTGAAAAATGCTTCTATAGAACAAGAAAACAACAACCACAGTGAGTAAATATACAAATTACATGGAATTTGCAGACTGTAGTGCAGATAGTGATAAATGGTTGCCTTCTCAGAATCAGTATTTCAGAGCCAGAGGATAAAGAGCTTATAAAAGATTAAAGCCTTCTATGTTATATGTTGCTATAGCATTTGGAAAGGAAACAAAAATCAATTGAGTAACTTCAAACAACAGCCAGCAAGGCAAATCAGAATGAATTACTGGAGGGTGTTTTATGACTGCACTTCAGGATCATGTACACACAAAGTCCTCCTATACTTCTCATGAAATTATGTCCTCTATGTTGAATATGGTATTAGTTCAGTTTTAATTCACTCTTCAAAATTATTAGCATCTCTCACATCAAACTCTCACTTCTGCCTTTCCCAAGGACTGATGCTTATTTTTGAACCCTTTAATGCTACTCCTTAGGTGGCCAAAAAGCCCAACACAGGGCAGCAGCCATTCTCTTTCCCACTTCCCAAGAGCAGAATATGACCCGTGCAGTCGGTTCACAGTTTAAAGCAGAATTAAACACAATTTCCTTCAACAATTTCCTCAGTTAACTTGTTCCTGTCACAAAGAAACATTCTGCTTTTGCTGTAAATGGATATGCCAAGATGCATTTAAATGATTTAGCATAACCAGTTGGCTAACAGTTTACATGGAAAGTTTTATTCTACAAGAAGCAACCTTCAGCTAGTCAGGAGGAATTGAGGGTTGGTAGAAGTTAGCTGCTGAGCTTTGTGAACTTTAATGTTCTAATAGTTGAGGAAAAACAAATGCTGTTCATCAGACCTAAGCAAATAACAAGGAAAAAAAATAAAAGAAAGAATCTGAGGCCTGCAGTATCTCCTCTTCCTTCAACACTTTCTTCCATGACCTGATAAGGAAGGGAGGCTAGCTGTAACACAAGAACAATGTAATGATTAACTTGAACACGAGGATCAGGTGTTCTCAAGCTTTTGTACAACACCTGCTGTTCTACTTTATATTGCTGGAAGATCAACAAGATTTCCAATGCTATTTTTACTTTAACAACAGGCCATGGGCTCAGTTATACACTCTCCCTTTCACTCCCTTTGCAAAGCACATTCCAGAGCAGCCCCTGTGAGGCCCTTTAAGTGGCTCAGCCAAGGAAAACATGACTTTCATCACTACCCTTTTGCTTTCTATTTTTCTTTCTAAGCACAAATGCATTCTCTCACTACCATAAATGATACAGTGAATTTCCCATGTTTGAAGAAAACGTAGGGATCAGCACACCCAGAGTGCAAAGTGGAATCAATTACTCAAACTCCATGTTTGTGACGTATTAATTCCTCTACACATACAGATTTATAAATCCAGCTTTGAATACTGTCACTACCATCCAGGAATCTTACCCAATTACCATGAGTTTTTTCTGTGTCTGACTTCTACTTAAGCTTTTATGTACAGCAGTTATTTCAGTCATGTCTACACACAAAAATCCATGCCTAGTTCTCAGAAGACCAACACCTTAATTATGCCAGTACTCACGGCTGTTTTACATTCCAAATTATTAAAAATAAATAAAAAAAAAAAATTCCATATTTCTTGGAGCCAAACATACCATGAATTGAAAAGGAAAAAAAAAATATCTAGGAGAGTCTTAAGCTTCAAGTATAGAACTAAAATGCCTTTTGAATCCTCCTTTCTCCACAGCCTAACAAATACAGTTTTCTTATCACAAACACACAAGGAGCACATGTGATGAATGAGTCAATTTGTGTATTTCAGTACTGCATCAAAACCAAGCTTGCATGCATAACTAAAGAGCAACGATGAAGTTTCATAAGCAGAAACAAAAACTGAGCATGTCTGGCCTTAGGCTGCAACTCAAAAGCTAATAGCTTATGGTAAGGAAAGAACTAGGTCTTATCTCCAAAGAGCCTGAAGAGACTTTAAGGTTGAGGCTCTTTCTCGCCATTCCATAGATTAAACTTGATGGGTCACCTATCTTGTTGCTAAAACAGATCTCAGTATAAAGCACATTGCTATTGATATAAAATAAAATAATGAAAAAGATAATTGTATTCAGCTAAGTTAGCTTGAACCAAATGAACCAAAAATTTAAGACTAACATTTCCTGGCAGCTATGATAAAACTGCAACAACAAACAGTGGTATAAAATTTAAGCAACTAGCATTAATAACATGACATACATGATGCAGCTAACAACTAATAAAGATTTAACTTTTCAGTGGTCTTCTTTTAAAAATGCTGCCTGAGTTTGCATTTAAAAAAAGAAGAAAAACAACAAAACATTACTACACTTGCAGTAATATGTAACCCAAAACCCAGCAAGAAAAAGGCTTTTTGAGACTGAAGTAACAAGACAATCCAGCCAGTACAAAGCACACGCAAAGCTAAACTCTACTCCTGACTAATTTTGAAGAGACAACAGTTGTAGCCATTCTGAACGATTCAATAGTAGTGATTTGAGGCCCTGAAATCTTAAGAAGTTAGAAAAATGTTCTTCAACTAAAGATCTCCAGCTAAAGAGAAAAAGCCAAACACAGCAGTAAACTGGAGCCAAACAAGTTCACTTTTGTTAAGGAGGTATCTATCCACCCAGGCTGAACGTCCCAACTTATTCAAAATACAGTCCTAAAGAGACACTGCAGTAACCCAACAGTATGCAAACTTCAGACACTGCACAGGTTACCAATTTTTAAATTTTAGGACTTAATGAAATACACCAATACAACTGTTGCTTCTATTACTTTTTGGCTTAAAAAAAAATACAACAGTGAAAATATTTCACTAAAATGAAGAAGTCTCTACAGCTAGCAATATCAAAGTGCAATACTAGGAATTCATCTTTGATGTAACATCACATGACTCACTGCCCTCAGATACACATATATAACTATATATAGCTTTCAAGGTCAAATCAAATGTACACAATTTGTACCCCCATTAATATAGTTACAACATTTACAGTTTGCAAGAGAAAAGAACAGGGAGGAAACATGTAAAGCAACTTTGCTTCCAATGTGGGTTCTTCCCGTACTCTGACAACACCACATGGAGATCAGGGATGCCTGCTCCCAGTTTGAAGCCAAAACAACAGTTAAAGTAACAGAAATATGACTGTGCCATGAAATTTAAGGTATAAGAATTAACACTGTCAAGGAACAAAAGGCTACAACTGAAAGAATTAACTAATTTATATTTCACTACTCAGCTACAAAGTCATAATTTATGGGCATCATTTAATACTGACTGACAGTAGCTACTTACTAATTTATTTTGGCTACTCTGCCTCCTTTATGAGAGCCGAGAAGAAAAATATACTTGACTTTTTGTCTATAGTCAATTACTTGAAAAGTGAAGAGAGTTATTCTGGCCACATGAATACAACTAACAAGGCAAGTTAAGAGAGCAAAAGGAAAAGCTACATACCAAAGTCCATTCTATCTTTTTGGTTTCTCTGAAGCAAACCCAGCAGCAGGTCAGCCAGATAAGCAGATGTTTCCCTAGGAATGCTGCACACAAGAGGAAGTAAAACAAGCATTAAATTTCATGCATGCAGGAAATAATGCACAACACATTAAATTTCAGGAAGCCACCATTCTGCCATGTTCCTAATTCTTCTCTATACATGCTCTGTAGCCTTAACACAGGACACTTGCAACTCAGCAAGGTACAATGAAGGCAAGATGCAACATGAGTCCCTGGTATCATACTACGTCCTTGTCCAGATAGTAACATCAAATATTTTTATGAATCCCAGGCATTGAAAAAGTGTTCAATCAACAAATGTAAGCAACAGGAAAGGCCATGGTGACATACCTAGGAATCAAATTTCTGTTCTTTTCATAAAACATTCTCAAATCTTGAGGACTATTGGCCTGTCAAATAAAAATGTACATTAATTAAAGCTCAGTTTCATGGAGAAAATCGCTTTTGTACCTATGCACACATACACAAAAAGGAGGCTTTTGCATATGGGCATTAAAGGAGAATACCCCAAGCACAGCAGTCACTTCAGTACTGAATATCCTTATGTATTTCCTCAGGATTGAACACACTGATCTCATGGACTAAGTATGAGCAACTTCTCCCTTGGTATCCTCAAGCAATCTCACCTTTGAAGCATCAACACTACACTTAGACATCACTACCTACTTCTGTTTTCATGACTGGAAGGAAAAGCCCTAGGAATTTCCATGAGACTAAGAACGGGGAAAAGGAAATTGTTACCTGAAAAGGTGGTTTTCCAACAAGACACTGATAAATCACAGTTCCTATGCTCCACAGGTCTGCTTTAGCATCATAGTGTTGAGACATAATCACTTCAGGGGCCTGGAAAGAACAGCAAAATCTCAGAAGGGAAAACAAAAAAGCAAAGCCACAGCAATATGAATTCTACAGTTCTTCTATCAGAGCAGCGTTAACAGAGACCACTTTATTGTAAGATAAAATTAACACCTTAACCTGCATCACATGACTTGAAAGGTAACAGTTCTACCTAAAATGAAAGCTATGCTTCAAAATCACAGAAAACTAGAAATGCTGATATTCTAAAGAAAGCATCTATCAATCCCCATGTATGGGAATAAAAGGTAAGTGTTATTTACTTGGTTTATGCAGTCCTCCCTGTGGATAAACAACCAAGCATTTCATAAGGAATTCATTATCATTATATTTACAAACACAAAAGCAAGACAAAAGGAAAGTAAAATGATCTTCCCACGATCATACAGTACAGTAGTGGTAGTGCCAAAGTCAGACAGTTCAGTGCTCAACTGACTACCACACTACTTAGTACAAATTACTGTCAATTAACTCCAAATTGTTTTTTAAAAACAAACAAACAAAACAAACCCCACGTGGGAGAATACATTAAATAACAAGAATGAAAACATCAAGTAACTTTTTAACTACTAGTGTAAAGCTCTTCTAGTCTGTATTTGATCACTTTTTATTTCCTTAGAAACTAGGAAGGAGATAATGCCCTATTTCAGGGAGGGGAAAAAAAAAAAAGTATATAAGTGGAAATGAAAATCCTTTGCCAGAAAAATAATGCTAAGATGTATTGCCTTTTAATTCTCTAAGATTTTTCCTCCCCATATAGAAAAAAAAAAAAGTATGTAAGTGGAAATGAAACTCCTTTGCCAAAAAATAATGCTAAGATGTATTGTCTTTTAATTCTCTAAGATTTTTCCTCCCCATAGTTCTATGAAACGTTCAATGTCTCTCTGATTTTAACAACTGTGATCACCAAATCACAAGAGAAAAAGGAGCTAGTAAAACTATGGGAAGGTGAGCTGCATGCTGCTCCTGATACTTCTGAAGCGACATTAGGCATCTGCCAATCTACAAGCAATAAATTATTTTGTCCTGGTAGGAGAATGTTTGAGATAAGCAATATAATCTGAAATATACTGTCACTTACCATATACATAGGGGAACCACACAGAGTTGCAGCCATCATGTTGCTATGCAGATAACGAGCAAAACCGAAGTCAGCTATGTAAAGAAACACATTCGTCAATGAAAAGAAAGGGAATTTACAAATTTTTAAAGTCTAGAAATTATCTCTTATTGAAATCCACTACAATTACTAGTTAGAGAGAAAAAGACAGGTATAGTATAAAGCCAACTACATGGAATAGTAAAATCTATGTCATACTGAAAGAATAATGTCTTATCTTCCAAACAGCAAGCCAAGAAACAGCAGTGGCATCATCTGCACAAACTGCTGCTCAATCATCTCCCCAGCTGCAGAGCACACTGTCTGGCATCAGCAGGGAAGGCTTAAAGTAAAAAAAAGATTAAAGTCAGAGGCTAAATATAAATGGTTCATCAAGAGTGATGAATATACAATCTGCTTCAGTGAAATCACATCAGGTAGAAGTTTAAAAATCAAGTTTCAGATGCCTGAATTGCCCACGTAGGCAAAAAGCATCTGAAACTATCAAGTAAGGACAGCAAGAGAAGAAGTTTTGTCTCCCGTGTGCTGTTTAGAAGATGGTGTGAGTTGGAACAGATCTCAGATTTTGGTTGAGCAAAAGCATAGAAAAGAAAGTTGTTAAAAATGAGGTATTTTTAAATGGACATTTAAGAGGCAACAATGACAGATTAGAACACCAGAGTGGCTTCTGAAGAAGAGTTTGGTAGTATCCTGAACAGTTGACATCTCTCCCCAGTTACAATGCCAAACCTCCTTCTGCCAAAAATAGGTCATAACCTACATTTCTAAACTTCTCAAATAACCCCAGCTGGAAATGCGACTGGAGTCCCACACACACACAGTTCTGAAATGGGCTGAAGGCTACTCAGAGTTTCAAAGGTTACAGATTTACATCTCATTAAAATAGTTCAATATTAGAAACGTCAGCTAAACAGGTTTCTTTTTCCTCCAGATTTAATCTAAGAGCTCTTTATGACTCCATCTTTTTTACACTGAGAATCTGCATTACAGCATGAAGTTCATCGTTCTAGACTTACTGTCTGGTTTGCATCAATTTAATACACACCATATCCAATACACTCTCTGTGCTTCAACTACAAAGACATTTCTGAGTAGGGAAACAATCCAACAGTGACAATTTACCTTCTGATGAGAGAAAAGTGTATTTACCTATTTTGATGCGTATGCCACTGACACTTGACTTCCTACGACTGGCGTAAGACAACAAAATATTCTGTGGTTTCAGATCCCTGTGAATGATTCCTTTACTGTGCAGAATACGCATAGCTGCTGCAATCTGCTGGAGGAACACTCGGATGGTGTCTTCACTAAGAGTTCCTTTAGCTAAAAACAACATACACATTAGCAGATGAGAAAATAAATAGCATTACCTTTGGCCAAAAAGCAATAAACTTTAAACAGTGATCAACTGTGAGAACAATGAGGACAATCAAATCATAGTGGACTACATTCAGAACAATCTAATCTCCCGTATTTTTCTACTGAATATACTCTCAATAACACATACATCTCCATAGTTTTACATGAGCTACAGTACTCTGAATTACCTGTTTTTACAGTAGTTTATTCAACTCAGTAGCATAATAATTGTGAATCTTCTCAATCATCATTAAATCCTAAAATTTGCTAAAAAGGCAAAGGAGTCAAGAAAATATAAGAACCCCACAGTTTAGCATATCAAATGTATCTACAATCATGTTACAACCTGAAGCTGTAAAACTTATTCTTTCTTTAAACATATTATCATGGGGATGAAGATAAACCTTCTGCTCAAAAAATTTCATCCATTATAAAATTTGGTTTGAAGGCAAAAATTAAGATGTACTTTTGAAAGTCTCTTCAGAAGGTATTATCTCATCCTGCAGTCTGAAAAAGTACTGAACGAAGGAGCTGGATTATACTGTATGAGTCTTTCCAAGGATTTTAATGGGAAGTAAATTAGGCTTTTAATATACACAGTTACCATAACAATAGCTGTTCACAAAAAAGATTCCTTCACCATACTGAGACACAAAGGCAAGCAGAAGACTATTTTCATCAAGAAAAATATGAAGATTAACATCTCTGCTCAAAATTTTGTTTGTAGTAAGAATCCATTTGTCATGATGCTGTAATTTCTGCCTTTGCTTTGGGCAGAGCCGTGTTGAAGGGTAAAATCTCTCCTAAGCCAGAAGTGCCTCTTTTAGAAAGCATTATTATATCAGTAATTCAGTATTTTTAAGTTCACATCTTGGGAAAAAAAAGCAGGTGGAATCAAAACACTGGGAGCAGCCTCCAAAATATGACTTTAGAAGCAGAAAACCACACATTTTTCAGCATGCTATTTATGGTTAGCTACATCTTCTTCCTCATTGACAAATAAGGGAATGTTACATTCAATTGTTTTCAAAGCAGTTTCTGTCTGTGCATTATTTTATTCACCTTCATTGCTACTTTGTGGGCTTTATTTTCAATTATGAGTGGCACTTAAAAACACTGGGAAGTATTTTTAAACAAATGCAAAACCTTATGTCTTTAGTTTTCAAGTTTCCAGGGTGGCATAAAAACACACAACAAACCAGCTCTCTGCTGCTGACCTTGAGTGGAGACAGAACACAACACTGAACAGGCTCCTGGTGAATTCAATTACTCTTATAAAGAGGGTACTTTAAAATCACACCAGGGTGAACGTGCATTGTGGAATTACAGACATTCCATGAACAGAAAAATATTTAAACCACAAGGAAAAACAATGCAGAGAAACACCAACAGATGACAGGAATACAGAATATAAAAATGCAATGCAATAGCTTAAGAGGGAAACAGAGTAATCAATTACCTTGTAAGTAATCTGCCAAATCCCCACCATTGCAGTACTGTTTAAAAGAAAGGGTTTTATTCAAAACACAAGCACTGAAATAGTTGCTATACAATTTTTACTTTGTAACCTTTTCACAAAAATTAGAAGATTCATTCCAGTTGTTTGCCTTAAAATTCTTTTGCCAATTATTTGTAATTAACAATTTGATGTGTAACACTTCATTAACACCTATAGTATCATAAAATGAAAATTGAGTAATTTATGGAACAAACACTGCTGATAAATTTAGTAGTGCATAGGCAATTAATAGTCTAGTTTTCAGAATTGCTTGCTTTAACAAGTCATGGTTATTTTGCAACTGTGCAAAGAAGGATTTTTGTCTAAAAATCATCTTTAAACTCAGCCAGAAAGGAATGTTTATGTTAACACATACCTCCATTACCAAAAAGACAGAATTGGGCATTTCCTAAAAGAGAAGAACAAATCCCATTTAAGAATGTGACAAGACAAAGCCTTCAGTACCCACATTAACCAAGTATCACGTGAGATTTTTCAATCAACTGAGATACTTTATGTTAAAGTCATTGTTTTAGAAGGTAGCAAATACATACATTCCCCACCATTAAATATCTGACATTTTCAAAAACACTGATGTATATATATACATATATATAAAAAAAAATCAGCAGGCAATATCCTGAAGACTAAAGCTATCATTTGAAAGAGCATCATCAATAAGTAACATCAGTTTCCACTGTATGTCATTCCCTCAGTTTTCAAGTGGACTATCAACACAACTTCTATATTAAGAGACAGATATCACTGAAATTGGTCACCAACAGGACAGTAAGATACTGGACAGAATGACAAACTGTAAGGAAGACCATTTGGCTATGACAACCAGTTTTCTAAGGTGGACTTCCAAAGTCACGTTTCCCACTTAGGGGTAAAACAAGTGTTGGTTCTGCCACCTGACAAGCTGAAGGTCAGGCAGAAATCAGAGAGCAGGTAACTGTCTGGAATAAATTGATTCCCAAATGCTATTTTGTAGGATAATGAATTCAGGAATCATGCATACTTCTGTAAAGTATCTCCCTCAGCGAGTCACTGGCAGAAGCAGGTCCCTGCCATGGACCCAAATGCCTTACGGCAAAGGTGTGGTTTGTTATGACAGTCCTTGCGATTTTCCAAAGCACTGACCTCCTCTGACCCCTCTGCAACTTCAATTCCCTCTCTTGTAACTGTGTAAAAGTTACTGAAAGACAGATTAGCTAACTTCTACTGTAAATTATCTACACACTCCACAAAAATGCAGTAAGAATGTCTGCGCTTAAACCTGACCGTAACAAGAACATTCAGCTTTTTTATAAATATTGATTTTGCGTGAGGAAAGAAAGAGCCTACCTGTCTATGCCAATAAGCAACACTGTTTTCCACAGTCTCCTGCATTAAATAGTTTTGTTCTGCCTACAAAGTTGAAGACACTCAGAGATCTTCTATAAAGTAAAAGCATTTTTTTCCCCTCTGAGCTGACTGACTAAGACTGAAAGGGAAAAACACAAGGAGAACTCGAAGGAAACATAAGGCAAGTACACAATAAACAGGATGATGTTTTTAGTTACATAGTATGTTACCTCCCTTTCTCTTTAAAAATAAACTTAAACAAAGGTTGACAGTTTGTGGGAAAATATGTTTTTAAGACAGTGAAGGAAAAGAGGGAGATGGCATACCAGACAAGGCACATGTCCCAGTGGGAAGTGGAACCACAGACAGTCCGACTGTATTCTGCTAACTAGTGTATTAAAAAACAAAGTCACAAGGGACACTGCACAGCTTAACACAACCTGTGAACCTGGCCACCTTTCTCAGTGCTTGTATTAAAACTTCAGCACATGTTCATTTTGACCTTACTGACAAGAAGTACCACGAGAGTCTCATCTTCAAGGGCTCACTAACAGGAAGCTTTAAAAAGAAAAATAACAGTAAAAATGGGCCGCAGCAAGGGCAACCAACTACCCTAAATATCAAACAGCACAGAGCACATGGATGGTACAACCCGTTAAAGCTGATTGCTACCAATCCATCACAGATAGAGGGAACTCTAGTAAGTAGCATTCAAGATGAACTGGATGTTTTAAGGTTAATTCAAGACTGTATTAGGTTACTTCACTTTCTGGAAGCATTTAGTTTAGTGTCGTCTGTGTTCCAGAAATGCATTTGAGGTTCTTTCCAGCTCAGGACATCAAGCACATTACATATTTGCTTACATTTGGAAAATAGCTTCAAAGAAAGCAAGTTTCTAGGAACGTTAGTCAAATCTGTTGGGAATGAAAGGCAAACTCCAACCAATATAGAATATTAAAGCAGCAGCAGATCACATTTCAGGAAGTCCCAATTGTTCGATGTTTCTGTAACAGCTGTGGCCAACATGAACCATAATTTGCAATCCTATAAATGCCTCAAAACTTAAGTGCATACATGAAAACAAAAACAGATAAGTAATTACTTGCTCTGTAAATTACTGAAAATACATAATGATAAATGTTATTTCTCTCTACATTGTTCCTTTGCAACAACATCTTCCAAGACTGAAACTCACTTTCTTTCAGGAACCTCAAGGATGCCAAACAGCAACTCTGAGATCCCAATTTATCAAACAAAATTCTGCCAACTGAGGATCACTTCACTTAAAGGACGACTGTGATGTGTAAAAGAATAACACAGCTAAGAAGCATGGAAACAGTCCGCTCTGCAGTGACAAGAAAGAAGCTCAGCAAGTGATTTCCACCCGAACATAGCAATCCCATGAATCAGAAATAGATGTTCCACAGCGTCAGTGGAACTACACAACACACTGCACAAAACCAGCAGCTTATGGCAGTATGTAATGCTCAGCTCATGAGAGACCTTTATTCATCACAGAACTTAGAGAATGTGTTTTCTGGATCCCTTTGGAAACAAAGTCCCTTCAAATAAAACTACTCCCTTCAGAAACACAGAGCTGATGATTTGTCCTGTTGTACCAGCTTTCACCTGTTTAAAGTCATTCCTACAGACTGCACTAGATTTCCCTCAAATAGTATTACCTCTTTTTGACTGATATTCTTGATTAATAATAAATTTAAAAGTCACTGGGTTAAAGTCATAGTAAGAAGTAGAATGTGTTTCCTTAACTGTAGCTTGGATAATCCTTCTTATTAAATCAGCAGAGCAGATTAGAGGTTTCACAAAGTTTTTCCCAGACTGGTTAAAAGCCATATCTAATTCGTGTAGTAGAAGTAATATTGTGCACAGTACTGGTATCAAACTCCCTGTCTGCATCTCGTCCCAACTTTAACCAAACACTTTTCAATATCCAACCAATGGAAGCTTTAGTTGAAAACAGTGGAAGTTGTTCATCATTCACAGTTGCTCACATTTTGCATCACAATTCTTGGCCGGCCTGACTGGGAATGTGATCTCCATTTTGGGAATACATTCAGAAAACACGAGTCAATTCTGTAGATGTATTTTCCCCCTTCTAAATTATTTTGCTGAAAAATAAAGTCATCTCTATGAACATTCTCTAGACTTGTGATTTCTGTTGACTTGCTAAGCAGAGCAAAGTGCTCAAAAAGGAAAAGATTAGTAAAGTAGTATGTTTCAGATCTAATGTACTGAAATAAAGCTGACCTAGCAAGCTATTTTAAACTGCTTCTTGAAACAGATAACAAAACATTCAGAAATTTACATTGACACAAAAATCATTAAATTACTGCAGTTAAGAGTTGTTCTGGCCTACACTTCTACCTAGAAAAATAATCAAGCAAAACAAATGTCTGTTGTGTTGCAACAACTACAGAACAGTTTTGCCCAGCATGACTTGCTTTGTTGCTTACAGTTTTCTTGATCAAAAAAATCTACTTTTGCTCTTTTTTGTTCCGAATCTAGTTTTTACTTGCAAGTTGAAGTAAAAGATAGCAAAGGTTAATAGGAAACCATTTTACAATTCTGAAAGCTAACAGATAAACCTACTGGAAAGTGATTAAGAGGCAACATTATTTGCCAAAACTTGCTGTGTTTCAATCCCAGACTTCCAACAGTTGTCTCAGGGGAGATGTGAAGTTCCAACCCAAATCACAGGCTCGGTGCAGTAGTTCCATTTAAAAGACATTAATTGAAAAAGAAGTCAAAACATCCACGGTTACTTTTAACAGCTGTTGCTAGAACTTCAGTGTATTGGCAGAAACATCCCCTAGGGTTGTTTTTTTTGTTGTTAGGAAGTCCTCCTTTAAAACAAGCTGAAAGTCTACAAGGAGCTCTTAAATTGCCAAAGCAGAAACTGTGGCAAAGAAATAGTTAGTATGTTTTTTGCTCCAAGTTTATAGATTCTGTTTAGCTGCAATTTATGATTGGGCTCCCAAGAGCATGACAGTTAACCTGACAGCTTGTGCACTGTTATGATCTGATTTGCTGATATGTTAATTTGTGCTATATTTGCTTTAATTCCTTGATCAGGAATACAATCCTCATTTTTTCTGAGCATTAAATTCATTTGGAAAAAATTCCAATGATTTTATGAAAAAAAAAAGGACTGGTCCAGATCTTTTTAAGGCTGTTTCTTACTGTATAACAGACACTCTTGTTTTGCTTTGCGAGTGCACCACAGCAGCTGCTTCTAACATATTCAGCTCCTGTCACGTCTAAAGGACTGAACATTTAGTCAGAACTAACAATGTTAAGTCTCAGTTTAAATGTCAGTTGACGTGAGCCTGTAGGATTCACATAGTGTGCATGCTGCCAATTATTCACATAAAAGAGCAATCAGCCACAGAGAAATGTACCACAGGAGCTGGGGTACACTCATTTGCTGTTATGTGAAATGCTGTACTTAACTAATATATCTGAGAGGTAGTGAAAGAGACTGGCTGGCTGCACAACACAAGGAAAGGCAGAACTGTTCACAGCACACCAAACATTTAACATGCTCACATACTTGAAGATCTTCTGAAATGGTTTTGAAATACAAATTAGAGCATCTATGCACAGCAGGTAAGCGAAGGACTATGTAGTAACTCCAACTCTTTGGTTCTGTGGGCCAAAACAAACTCTAAGTGGTTGTCCTTAACCTTCAACGCCTACCCTGGCGTCATTCCGTGCAGTCCAATATTGGCATCACCAACCTTCCAGTCAGCATCAGCTGCCAGGTAGTATTTCAAAACCTTTACAGTTTCTACAGGGTAGGTTTTTTCTTTTTATCTGAAAACATGTCTGGACAGCATGTTTTCATATGAGTATTTCCACACACAGTGAGGATGGATATTGACAAACACAAAGGCCTTAATTAAGGACCTGGGGGGAAAAAAATAAAGATATTGAGGTATCTTCATTCAAAAGACAACAGCTCAGAAACAGCTACAATGACAGGATGGAGGCAATCAAAGCTGCGAGGCACCAAGATCAAGAGCACACACCAGAATGCTTGAAGCAACCACCTCAAGAAACATAGGCAATACTACCAGACCAACTGAGTCCTTGGGTAAACCAACCAGCAATATTTAATTCCTACTGGTAAAACAACAGGTATAGATGAACACAACTCCATAAGCATCCCTAGTAAGAACTCACGGGCACTTGAGCATCCGTAAACCTGAGGTGTAGGTACCAGAAGGACTGCTGGCTTTGTCCCCAACTAGCTTTCACTGCTTTCAAGGACAGCACAGAAGCAGCTGCAGTTATTTTATCTGCTATGTACCAACAAGCTCAGACAAGAAACAATTTCTGTTCAGATCCTGTTTCTCCAATAACACACTAGAAATTAGTTCTCCCTAAACTACTGTTCAAATAGCAAACTTCAGACTCCATACAGTGAAGACATTAATTCATTCTTCTAAAATGCTATCTCCAAGCTACATTACAGGCTTTCACTCTGACGGCTGACATTCTAAAGAGGTTTTGAATTAAATTATTTGCTAAAACAGGCACTGTCTGGCACTGTGCAAGAGATTAATTCTACTCAGCTCACACTCAGGATCATGAACTGCACAAAACTGTAAATTCATGTCCTAAATATAGCACATTCCAAATAACTTACCGATACCTTCATACTTCAGTATGATACTCTATCCAAGGACCTTAATATACTTCAGGATGGTGAGTTAGCAGTTATTTTTGACTCCTTTGGCTTTTGAGAAACAGTGGGCTCCATTTCCCCAATTAACAGGATCCAAGACTGCCTGATCTTTTGCAGGATGAGTGACATCCCATAGCAACACCATGGGAAAAGAGCTGCATTCTTACACCATTTTTGAGATTCAAGGTTTTTTATTCTTGAAAGAAAGAATACCAAACTCTTGCCCAAGAAGATAAGTTAAAAAAATAGTCTCAACAAATTATGTTTTGCTATGCAACTCTTACATTCTGGGGTTTTTTTTTTTTAAGCATTTCACTTAATGAAAAAATAATCTCACATATAAAGGTGTGCTGCATATGTTTATTTTTTTAGAGCCCTACTGCTGCAAAACATTTTCCTCTCACAGATGTAGAGTTTGTATTTAAATATACCTTCAGTCTTAAAACCACTGGTCTCCACACCCTGGTGTGTGCAGATCCCTGGCTGCCTGAGATGGCACAAACAACAACGGTATGTGCTGCTTACATAAAATTTGCTTAACTGCAGATCAACCCTGCCAGTGTTGCATGTAACCAACTTATGGAAATCAAGGGCAATTATTGTGCTGGCACCAGAACAAAAGATTTTTATGCACACACAACAGTAACGGCACATCAATTCATTCGGGTGTGGCTCCAGATTTATGAGCATTTCTAGTAATTTAACCCAGTGGACCCTCTATGTACTAAGTAACGTATGAAAATGGTGTTCATAGGAGCTGAAGCAACAGCAAAGTTTTAAAATGTTCATGTGTTATCAGCAGGATGGCTCACAAATTCTCCTTGGATCTAATTAAAACCTTAATGGTGTATGGATCTTTATTACAGTGACTTGTGCGACGGGTCACAGCCCGTGCAACAGGAACACAACCATAAAAGAACAGAGATGACAGAGGAGCAATCTAACTACCTCCTGCTAAACAATTCTAAATGAAGCCTTCTGCAATATGTAAAATAATAACTACCCTTTCATTCTCAAACTTAAAAGATATATTCCAAATAGCTATGCAGGGATACAGCTTTAATCTCAAAGTACTGTCATTAGTACAAATAATGTCATTAAATATTATGAGATGTAAAAATATTTAATCTTCATTACAATTAATTTCCACTTTAAAAATTTAGTTTTGCCACTTAATGCTGCATTCCATCTTTTCCTATCTGAAAACTCAGTACAACAATCAGTTCTTGGATTATTCAGCTAAATGGTCTGCCAAACAGTGCATCTGAAACACAAGCATTTTCTTATTTCAAACTGTCTAAGGTTAAGAAAAACTTCAGACCAACAGAACTATAAAAATAAAACATTCCCAGTCACACTGAGAACTTCCTACTGTGACACAGACTCCCCTGGCTCCAGCACTGAGGAAAAAAAAATAAAAAATAGCTTCTGTAACCTAAAAATTGCTTGAAATCCTGAAGTCTTATCTTGTTGTATGATATCACTATATTCACAATACTATGGCAAACAAAAAGGGCAGCACGTGCTAGAACATGAAAGGCTGAAGAAAATTAGTAGGTGTAACAGCCTACGAGACATGTGAATGCCTTGCATAGTGTTCGTTCTTGCTGGGTTATAAATTAATGTAGTCACACAAGTTAATGATGTAGAATATTTCACAAACACAGCCTTGCACAGAAAGAGAAAAGCTTATTTGTGCAAGTGTCGCATTCTTTAGACCAGATTTTGCAAAGCAATTTCTTCTATAGAAGTAACATCATACTGCCAAGCTTTATGTTTGCCATGAATGTGTTTGGAATGTATCCAAGGTATGAACACAGGTCTTCCCTCCTCTTTGCTTTAACTGTTCATTTTATTTAAATGGGATAGTCAGGGACAAGCAGCAACATCCCCTTCCCAAATGGAGTACAGGACTGATCGTTCAGGAAGTGCTGTCACTCTAAGGGCACCCTTTCCTGTGGCAGAACAGAAAAGCACAGAAGTTATGTTTTTAAATAACCTTTAGGTAAAGAAACCATAGTCGAGTGTATGGCTCTGTCCTCTCTTCCCTTGTGGATGTTCTGTGCATAAATCAAAGAAGCAAGAGGCCCTCCAAGGCTTAGAAGACACACCATGTTAAATCATCCAAATATACATCTACTCAACTGCAATGAGGTTGAGCTGCAAAGCTTAGTAACTAATCTTCACATATAAACAACTATAAATGATAAATCTGAAATTCAGTTGCTTACTCACACACCAACGCCCTCAGTCATCAATTCCAGTTTCTTTTAAGATGTCTGGATATACTAAATTTAGGATGCTGAGAGATTATTTCCACTTAGCAATACTCAGGAAAACCTGGTCTCTTCAAGAAGCACAAGACTATACTTTCCCTCTCAGAGCAGCCAATATATTTCAAAATGCAGAGTTGTGAAGTCAAGACCCAAGAGGGAAAAGTCTACACATCCAAATGGAAAGTTCTGACGTGTAGTCTGTTACTTTGAACATCATCACTTTGTACCACAAGTCAAAAGAACTTAGTATGTGTCCTGTAGCTACACACAGCCTGTCTGGCGTATATCCTGTGAACACAGATTTCTATAGCTACAGAGATAACACATCTACACATAAGTTGAAAACCTTTCAGGATGAAAATGTGTAAAGAAAGAAAACATCGAAGAACATCAAAATGTCTATTTTCCATCACTTTTAACTATGCAATGCCCCAAGGGTGCTTCTTAATTTTTTTTCATAAATGTAACTCTGTGTTTAAGATAGGAATTGAGCCCAGGAGATAAACGTATAGTTCTTATTCAAGCAGAACAAATGGTTGTATAATCTACATCACGTCATATTTAGCTTGACTCAACACTTGCAGCTCTTAGGGTACAAAAAATGTACTTCCTACTAAGTAGAATACACCTCCCTAGGTAGGCTAGAAAACTAATTCCTATACCTTATTAGGTAGAATCCTGGGAATAAAAAGAGGAAAACAATTTGAAGCAATTTAATACTTATTTCTCCTACTTGAAAAGATCCCAAATATCTGCTTGGCTTTTATACTCTACCCTAACCCTTTGGACAGAAGCAACAGCAATATATACATGTGTGATCACAGTATTCTGCTTCCTCCAGTTCTTCCTCACCATGACCAGGGCTATACGATACAGTTCTTTCTTACAGAGTTCTCAAAGATGCTGCTCCTTTTCTGTAACAGTATTTTACTATTTCAAAGTTATGTTGACTTCTTAATGTCACTTGCTTCATCCATTCAGATCAACTCCTACTGGTACATTTTCCTTCAGGTGTATTCACTCATTATCCACAAACACCCACTTTCCAATTAAATTATAGGGCCAAGGAAACAAGGCTAATTCAGGAGAATAGTTACTGCCACTGATGACAGAGCTCCCAGCCCAGCCAGCTGATGCTTTTTCTCTGGAGACAGGACCAAACTACACAAACAGGCTCTGCAGAGGTTCTCAAGCTGCCACTTGCCTCCGCTGCCTGGAATTAAACCCTATTTCTCATGGCTTTCTATCCCAGCTGTGCATCCTGCTTATTAGAAAGAGCCAATACAAAATAAGTGCACAATTTGTTGAAGATGAGAGAACTCTCCTGCCACTGGTAGGGAACTGGATTTCTTTTTCTAAACACCAAACTGATTACAGCAACAAAATATACAGCTATTCAACATTTTCTACTCAGTATACATTATATTTTCACAAATAAATTTTAATGAAGAAAAAGACATCAAAATATATTTTACCTGGACATCATAGAGAGCTACAATGTTCTCATGCTGAAGTTCCTGTAAAACACAGTATTTGTATTATGGAAATTGCCTGTTGTTATTATTATTATTTTAAATTTAATATGCTAGGTGATAATCAAAGAGAACCAAGTTTTATAAAGAAAGGTAGCATCTTTTTTACACCATCTGGTGGAATTGGGAGAAAATCTCAGATGTTTAGTCAATATTTACAGGAATAGGAAATTAGGCAATACCTTCAGAAGTCATAAAAACATTCAGTTCCAGAACTTATTTTCTATGTCTTGTTACAGAAAGTAATACTGTACAAGATCCTTTTAATCAGTTTTCTGTACACATAAATTTAATTTTATATTTTCCCACAATTTCTGGCTTAGGCTTAGTGAAATAACCAACTACACTATGTTCAAGTCAATCTTACCATTTTACAATGAAAAGGAAATCAAACCAAGTATCATCAAATAAAACTCACAGGACATCTCATGCAATTATTTGGAGCTGCTCAAAAAAGCATCTGTCTTTGCTAAGTACTTGCAGCACACTAATGTACCCAACACCACAATTTCTGGTATATAATAAATACAATAGAATATAACATGTGTATAAAATAGTGACATCTCAAGAAGGTTGGAAATATGGAAAGAAAGCAGCACTAATTATTACTGCAAAGCTATGTAAAATGAGATGTGAAGTTCAGAGAGCGGAGAATGCCAAGATACCATCCAAGGAGATGTTACTGCAAAATAGCCCTGAAAAACTAAATGATGCTGCATTTTATTTCCTTCATTAGAGCCACACTACACATTTTAAGTCAATTCACTCAAAAGTGGGAAGACTGCTTCAGGAATCAAGTTCAGCATGCTGATTTTAGCTTTCAAAGCATCTTGGAGCAAAGAACATGAAGAAAGCTCAAAGACTGATGTTTTACCCTCAGCTATGACTGTTGCATGCAGTGCTGGGGAAAGGTGCCACATTCACCATCCTGAAGGACAAAGTTTTCTACACGTGCAATAAGCAAAGCACAGAGACTGGCTCTACAACAATTTTCCACTTTTAAGTACAAAAGCCCAAAACCTGTTCTGACACCATTTCAAAAATAAAAAAAAGTATCTTTTTCTTTTTTTTTTTTTCTTGGTCTTTTTAGTCCTGATATCTCCTGGAACTAACAAAGAAACAAAAGGCAGAATAGCAATTACTGTGCTACTCCCCGTGACCCGGAATGAACTAGGTCAAAAGTCTCTTTTCCTTTTCAAGTAAAGCAGCTTTAAAAATCACTGCTAATTAACATACCTTCAAGATTTTTATTTCTTTTCCAAGTAGGATTTGTGATTTTGACAAGTTCTTTTTGTTGATACTCTTTATGGCTACTTCCCAATCAGTTTTCTGGAAAGAAACAAATAAAAAAGTATTGTCAGTTGTATATTTTTTAAATTTTATCCACTAACAACTAGCTAGGAAAGCACTGGAGAAAAAGTTGCAAGATCACCCTTACTCTTCCCACCAGTGATTACTACATCACATGACACCATCAAGAACTGTTTCATTCCACAATAGCTCAGACAGCTACTGAAATCCAGCTGCAGCTACATGGATTCAAAAGCATTTAAAAAAAACAAAAGGAGTAATCGTATCCCATTTATTTTTCTGGTAGTGGTGCTATGTATCTGCTTTTTAGTCCTCTCTCAATGATCGAGTTAGTTTTACTCTCCTTTAAAGACTTTTAATTTTCACCCTTCTCATGCTCTACAGCTGAAAATTGCACAAAAAAAAAAACATCTGTTGGGGTTTTTTAAATAAGCTTATATATTGTCTATTTATAGATCATCTAAAAATCAATTGCTTATTTGTTTGTAAGGTGGGAGCATCTCCATTGGCCTTTAAAGTTTCTGTTCTCCTTTCTCCCCTTTTTTTTAATAAAAAACCCCCAAAATCACTGCACTTTGCTTTTCCCAGTTGCAAGTATTGCCCTAATGCTCCAAGATAATAAATCCAAAGAGTTGTTTTCTGGAAAAAACAAAAAACACTTTAGGCACTAACACCAGAATAAACTCTCACAGCATCAACTCTCACGGCATCAAGATATCATAACCTAACTATGAATATCCGGGGCGATCAGCAAACCACGCCAGGAAACCAGACACCTCTGAATTTAAGAAATCTTCAGCCAATCCCAAAGGAGACACAATTTTCCATGAGATCCCCGGGTGATCCAGCCAGATAAACATGACCCTCCAGACAAACAAAGGGCTCAGCCTCCCCTACAGCTGCGACTCTCCCCTCGCCCTTATGTCAGGGAGCTACTGAGCAGCAGAGAGGAGACGTGGGGACGCAAATAGGTTGTCGGGGTTTTTTAGGGGAGGGGAGAAAAATAATAATAATAATAATAATAATAA